>NC_091205.1:7300573-7373073 GCF_040958095.1 Procambarus clarkii | reverse complement strand
GCTGACTAACTCCCAAGTACCTATTTACTGCTAGGTAACAGGGGCATTCAGGGTGAAAGAAACTTTGCCCATTTGTTTCTGCATGGTGCGGGAATAGAACCTGTGCCAAAGAATTATGAGTCCTGCGTGCTATCCACCAGGCTACCAGGTCCCTATCCTTATCTGTGTGTGTGTGTGTGTGTGTGTGTGTACTCACCTAGTTGTACACACCTAGTTGTGCTTGCGGGGGTTGAGCTCTAGCTCTTTGGTCCCGCCTCTCAACTGTCAATCAACTGGTATCAAGATTCCTGAGCCTACTGGGCTCTATTATATTTACATTTAAAACTGTGTATGGAGTCAGCCTCCACCACATCACTGCCTAATGATATCCATCTGTTAACTACTCTGATGCTGAAAAGTTCTTTCTAACGTCCCTGTGGCTCATTTGGGTACTCAGTGTCCATCTGTGTCCCCTTGTTCACGTACCACCTGTGTTAAACAGTTTATCCATATCTGCACTATGAATTCGTCTGAGAATTTTGTAGGTAGTGATTATGTCTCCCCTTATTCTTCTGTCTTCCACGGTCGTGAGGTGCAGTTCACGCAGCCTTTCCTCATAACTCATGCCTCTTAGTTTTGGGACTAGTCTAGTGGTATACCTCTGAACTTTTCTAGCTTCGTCTTGTGCTTGACAAGGTACGGGTTCCATGCTGGGACCGCATACTCCAGTATTGGTCTTACATATGTGGTACACAAGGTTCTGAATGGTTCCTTACACAGGATCCTGAAGGCAGTTCTGATGTTAGCCAGCCTCGCATACACCGCAGATGTTATTCTTTTGATGTGGGCTTCAGGAGACAGGGTTGGTGTGATATCAACTCCTAGATCTTTCTCTCTGTTTGTTTCATGAAGGACTACATCTCCCATTCAGTATCCTGTGCCTGACCTCCTGTTTCCAACGCCTAGTTTCATTACCTTACATTTACTCAGGTTGAACACACACACGCTCGACTGTGTGTACTCACCTAATTGTCCTCACCTAATTTTGCTTGCGGGGATTGAGCTTTGGCTCTTTTGTCCCTCCTCTCAACCGTCAATCAACAGGTGTACAGGTTCCTGAGCCTATTGGACTCTATCCTATCTATATTTAAAACTCTGTATGGTGTGTATGTGTACTCACCTATATGTACTCACCTATATGTGCTTGCAGGATCGAGCATTGACTCTTGGATCCCGCCTTTCTAGCTATCGGTTGTTTACAGCAATGACTCCTGTCCCATTTCCCTATCATACCTAGTTTTAAAAGTATGAATAGTATTTGCTTCCACAACCTGTTCCCCAAGTGCATTCCATTTTTCTACTACTCTCACGCTAAAAGAAAACTTCCTAACATCTCTGTGACTCATCTGAGTTTCCAGTTTCCACCCATGTCCCCTCGTTCTGTTATTATTACGTGTGAACATTTCATCTATTTCCACTTTGTCAATTCCCCTGAGTATTTTATATGTCCCTATCATATCTCCTCTCTCCCTTCTTTTCTCTAGTGTCGTAAGGTTCAGTTCCTTCAGCCGCTCTTCATATCCCATCCCTCGTAGCTCTGGGACAAGCCTCGTCGCAAACCTCTGAACCTTCTCCAGTTTCTTTATGTGTTTCTTCAGGTGGGGGCTCCATGATGGCGCGGCATACTCTAAGACGGGTCTCACGTAGGCAGTGTAAAGCGCCCTAAAAGCTTCCTCATTTAGGTTTCTGAATGAAGTTCTAATTTTCGCCAGTGTAGAGTACGCTGCTGTCGTTATCCTATTTATATGTGCCTCAGGAGTTAGATTAGGTGTCACATCCACTCCCAGGTCTCTTTCTCGAATCGTTACAGGTAGGCTGTTCCCCTTCATTGTGTACTGTCCCTTTGGTCTCCTGTCACCTGATCCCATTTCCATAACTTTACATTTACTGGTGTTAAACTCCAGTAGCCATTTCCCTGACCATCTCTGCAGCCTGTTTAAGTCCTCTTGGAGGATCCTACAATCCTCGTCTGTCACAACTCTTCTCATTAATTTTGCGTCATCTGCAAACATTGACATGTATGATTCCACTCCTGTAAACATATCATTTACGTAAATTAGAAAGAGGATTGGTCCCAGCACCGATCCTTGAGGTACTCCACTTGTTACTGTTCGCCAGTCCGACTTTTCGCCCCTTACCATTACCCTCTGGCTCCTTCCTGTTAGGTAGTTCTTCACCCATACTAGGGCCTTTCCGCTTACTCCTGCCTGCCTCTCAAGTTTGTATAGCAGTCTCATGTGCGGTACCGTATCAAAGGCCTTTTGGCAGTCAAGAAATATGCAGTCTGCCCAGCCTTCTCTGTCCTGCCTTATCCTTGTTACTTTATCATAGAATTCTAAAAGGTTTGTTAGGCATGATTTCCCTGTCCAGAACCCATGTTGGTGCTTGTTTACAAACCCAATGCTCTCCAGGTGCTCAACAAGTCTTAGCCTAATTATTCTTTCAAGTATTTTGCAGGGGATGCTTGTCAGTGATACGGGTCTGTAGTGTGTGTGTGTGTGTGTGTGTGTGTGTGTGTGTGTGTGTGTGTGTGTGTGTGTGTGTGTGTGTGTGTGTGTGTGTGTGTGTGTGTGTGTGTGTGTGTGTGTGTGTGTGTGTGTGTGTGTGTGTGTGTATGTGTGTGTGTGTGTGTACTCACCTAATTGTACTCACCTAATTGTGCTTGCGGGGGTTGAGCTTTGGCTCTTTGGTCCCGCCTCTCAACCGTCAATCAACTGGTTTACAGATTCCTGAGCGTACTGGGCTCTATCATATCTACATTTAAAACTGTGTATGGAGTCAGCCTCCACCACATCACTGCCTAATGCATTCCATCTGTTATGTTAACTACTCTAACACTGAAAAGTTCTTTCTAAAGTCCCTGTGGCTCATTTGGGTACTCAGTTTCCACCATTGTCCCCTTGTTGGCGTACCACCAGTGTTGAATAGTTTATCCTTGTCTACCCTGTCAATACCCCTGAGGATTTTGTAGGTAGTGATCATGTCTCCTCCTTACTCTTCTGTCTTCCAGTGTCGTAAGGTGCATCCCTCGCAGCCTTTCTTCGTAACTCATGCCTCTTAGCTCCGGGAATAGTCTAGTGGCATATCTCTGAACTTTTTCCAGCTTCGTCTTGTGCTTGACAAGGCACGGGCTCCATACTGGGGCCGCATACTCCAGGATTGGTCTTAAATATCTGGTATACAAGATTCTGAATGATTCCTTACACAGGTTCCTGAATGTTGTTCTGATGTTAGCTAGTCCCGCATTTGCCGCAGAAGCAATTCTTTTTATGTGGGCTTCAGGAGACAGGTTTGATGTGATTTCAACCCCAAGATCTTTCTCTCTGTCCGTTTCATGAAGTACTTCATCTCCCATTCTGTATCCTTTTCTGGCCTTCTGTTTCAGCCGCCAAGTTTAATTACTTTGCATTTACTTGGGTTGAACTTGAGCAGCCATTTGTTGGACCATTCATTCAATCTGTCCGGGTCATCTTGTAGCCTCCTACTATCCTCCTCTTTTTCAATCCTCCTCATAATTTTTGCATCATCAGCAAACATTGAGAGAAACGAGTCTATACCCTCTGGGAGACCATTTATGTATATCAGAAACAGTATAGGTCCAAAGACTAATCTCTGTGGGACTTCACTTGTGACGTCTCGCCAATCTGAGACCTCACCCCCTCACAGTGACTTGTTGTCTTCTGTTGCTTAGGTGCTCCCTTATTGAATGGAGTACCTTCCCTTTCACTCCTGCCTCCAGCCAGCTTTTTCATTAGCCTCTTGTGTGGCACTGTATCAAAGGTTTTCTGGCAATCCAAAAATATGCAGTCTGCCCATACCTCTTTTTCTTGCCTGATTTTTGTTGCCTGGTCGTAGAATTCAATTAATCCTCTGAGGCAGGATTTGCCTTCCCTGAACCCATGTTGATGCTGTGTTAGAAAGTTCCTTCACTTCAGATGTTCCACTAGCTTTCTTCGCACAATCTTCTCCATCAGCTTGCATGGTATGCAGGTTAGGGACACTGGCCAGTAGTTCAGTGTCTATCCCCTTTCTTGTATATTGGGACTGCATTAGATGCTTTACAAATTTCTGGCAGTTCCCCTGTTGCCAGTGATTTGTTATACATTACGGAGAGTGGTAAGCACAGTGCTTCTGACCCTTCCTTTAGTATCCAAGGGGAGATTCCATCTGGGCTTATAGCCTTTGTCACATCCAACACTAGTAACAACTTCTTTACTGGTAATCTCAAACTCTTCCAGTGGTTCCTGGTTAACTATTCCCTCTCTTATCTCTGGAATTTCTCCTTGCTCTAAGGTGAAGACCTCCGAGAATTTCTTATTCAGTTTCTCACACACCTCCTTGCCGTTTGTAGTGAATCCTTCTGCCCCTATCCCTAATTTCATACTGTTGTTTTTCTCCTGATGAGGCTATGCAGCAATTTAAATTGAGTTTCCGCCTTGCTTGCGATGTCATTTTCTTTTTGACTTTCTGCCTCTCTTCTCATCCTGGCATATTCATTCCTGGCACTCTGGTATCTTTCTCTGTTTTCAAGTGTCCTATTATTCCTACAGTTTCCCCACGCCCTTTTACTTTGTGCTTAGCTAGCCTACATCTCCGGCTAAACCATGGGTTACTCAATCTTCATTTCGTTGCCTTCCTTTTGGACTGGGACAAACTTGTTTGCTGCCTCCTTGCATTTCTGCAAGGAGGTTCCAAGTACCTTACAATCCTGCTAACACAATAGGTGATTGAATCTCCAAGCGTCTCCTCACGTGATGTTGGGAGGGTTGCTGCCGAGGGTGAGGTCACGGCTGGTCACACCTCTGCTCCACTCTGCACACTGCCACATTGCTTCAACAACTATTTTGAATTACGCTACTTATACTGTTTTTCTTCACTACCTTATGGCTTTAGTCAAAACCCAAGTTTTTTTCATTCACTTGTATTGTGTGTGTGTGTGTACTCACCTAGTTGTACTAACCTAGTTGTGTCTGCAGGATCGAGCATTGACTCTTGGATCCCGCCTTTCGAGCATCGGTTGTTTACAGCAATGACTCCTGTCCCATTTCCCTATCATACCTGGTTTTAAAATTATGAATAGTATTTGCTTCCACAACCTGTTCCTGAAGTGCATTCCATTTTCCCACTACTATCACGCTAAAAGAAAACTTCCTAACATCTCTGACTCATCTGAGTTTCAAGCTTCTATCCATGTCCCCTCGTTCTGTTACTACTCCGTGTGAACATTTCGTCTATGTCCACTCTGTCAATCCCTCTGAGTATCTTATACGTTCCTATCATATCCCCCTCTTCCTTCTTCTTTCTAGTGTCTTAAGGCACAGTTCCCTCAGGCGCTCCTCATACCCCATCCCTCGTAGCTCTGGGACGAGTCTCGTTGCAAACCTCTGAACCTTTTCCAGTTTCATTATATGCTTCTTCAGATGGGGACTCCATGATGAGGCGGCATACTCTAAGACTGGTCTCACGTAGGCAGTGTAAAGCGCCCTAAATGCCTCCTTACTTAGGTTTCTGAATGATGTTCTAACTTTTGCCAGTGTAGAGTACGCTGCTGTCGTTATCCTATTTATATGTGCCTCAGGAGATAGATTAGGTGTTACGTCCATCCCCAAGTTTCTTTCACGCGTCGTCACAGGTAGGCTGTTCCCCTTCATTGTGTACTGTCCCTTTGGTCTCCTATCTCCTAGTCCCATTTCCATAACTTTACATTTGCTCGTGTTGAATTCCAGTAGCCATTTCTCTGACCATCTCTGCAACCTGTTCAGGTCCTCTTGGAGGATCCTGCAATCCTCATCTGTCACAACTCTTCTCATCAACTTTGCGTCATCCGCAAACATCGACGTGTAGGACTCTACGCCTGTAAACATGTCATTAACATATACAAGAAATAGAATTGGTCCCAGCACCGATCCTTGTGGTACTCCACTTGTTACTGTTCGCCAGTCCGACTTCTCCCCCCTTACTGTAACTCTTTGGCTCCTTCCTGTTAGGTAGTTCCTTATCCATGCTAGGACCTTTCCCCCCACCCCCGCCTGCCTCTCGAGCTTGAACAGCAGTTTCATGTGCGGTACTGTATCAAAGGCTTTTTGGCAGTCCAGAAATATGCAGTCTGCCCAACCATCTCTGTCCTGTCTTATCCTCGTTATTTTATCATAGAATTCCAGAAGGTTTGTTAGGCACGATTTCCCTGTCCAGAACCCATGTTGATGTTTGTTCACAAACCTAATGTTCTCCAGGTGTGCAACCAGTCGTTGCCTAATTATTCTTTCCAGTATTTTACAGGGGATGCTTGTCAGTGATACAGGTCTATAGTTAAGTGTCTCCTCCCTATCACCTTTCTTGAAGATCGGCACGACATTTGCCTTCTTCCAGCAACTGGGCAATTCTCTTGACATAAGCGACTCATTAAAGATCATATCCAGAGGCACGCTGAGGGCCTGTGCTGCTTCTTTTATTATCCACGGTGATACTTTGCCTGGTCCAACTGCTTTAGTTGCATCTAGAGTTGTCAACTGTTTCATTACCTCCTCTGCTGCCACCTCTATATCAGATAGTCTTTCATCTAGGGTAACCCCTTCCAACAATGGGAGCTGCTCAGGCTCAGTAGTGAACACTCCATGGAAAACTGGCATTCAGTGCCTCGCAGATTTCCTTGTCACTTTCAGTATATGCCTCCTCTGTCTTCCTTAGTCTTGTCACTTGGTCGTTCACCGACATTTTTCTTCTTATATGACTGTGTAGTAACTTAGGTTGTTTTTTCGCTTTGATTGCAATATCGTTCTCATAGTCCCTTTCCGATGTTCGTCTTATGTTAATGTAATCGTTCCTAGCTCTGTTGTATCTGATCCTGTTGTCCTCTGTCCTTTGTCTTCTGTACTTCCTCCACTCCCGCCTGCTGGCCATTTTTGCTTCCTGACACTGTCTATTAAACCATGGGTTATTATATTCCTTCTTATTTTTTCCCTTTACTGTTGGTATAAATCTCTCTTCGGCCTCCTGGCATTTCTGTATGACTAGGTCCATCATATCTTGGACTGTTTTTCCTCTAATTTCTTCCTCCCACTGCACTTCACCTAGATAGTCCCTTATCCTCTTATAGTCCCCTTTCCTGTAGTCAACTCTCCTTTCCCAGATCTCTTATCCCATGGTCATAAGTTTGAATTCCATCATGTAGTCAAAGAATAGGACACAATGGTCACTGGCACCTAGAGGTATTTCATGCTCTAAATTCTCGATATCTTCTACGTTTTGGGTGAAAATCAGGTCTAATAGGCTCGGTGCATCTCCTCTTTCCCTTGTGTCTTCCTTCACATGTTGTGTTAGGAAATTCCTGTCTATAACATCTACTAATTTTGCTCCCTACGTTTCGTCCCCTCCATGGGGATTCCTTGATTCCCAATTTATCTCTCCATGATTTAGGTCCCCCATGATCAGCAGCTTAGCTCTCATTCTGTGGGCTAGTGTTGCTGCCTTCTGCAGTTCATCTATACATGCTTTGTTGTTGTCATCATACTCTTGCCTGGGTCTTCTACTGTTTGGTGGGGGATTGTAGATTACCAAGATCACAATCTTTCTCCCATCTACTGCCAGAGTTCCATGTATGAAGCTTGTGCACTCATTGGTAAATCGATTTCCCAGGTCTTCAAACTTCCATTTCCGCTATATTAGGAGTGCTACTCCCCCTCCCTGTTTCTGTGTCCTCTCTTTTTGTTTCACCTGGTACCCTTCAGGAAAGATTGCATCTGAGATCATGTCATTAATTTTAGTTTCCACAATTGCAACTATGTAAGGATCTGCTTCACTCACTCTTTCTTTTATCTCTTCTGCTTTATAACATACCCCATCAGCATTGGTGTACCAAACCTTGAGATTCTTCATGGAAACTCTTGTACCAGAGTTCTTCCTTTCTCTGGGGGTCTGGGGGGATCTGGGGGGTGTCTGGGGGATGACTGGGGGCAGGGGGGATCTGGGGGATGACTGGGGGCGGGGAGGATCCGGGGGATGTCCGGGGGGATCCGGGGGGTGTCTGGGGGGGTCCGGGGTGTATGGGGGATGAAAGAGGTCAGGAGTGCTTGGGGGGTGAAAGAGGTCAGGAGGGGTGCTTGGGGGGCTACGGTGGGCTGGGCTTCTAGGAAGGTAGGTAGAAGGGTCTGGGGTAGGGCCTGGGTAGGTAAGTCTGGAGTAGGAAGGGCATACTGGGTCTGAAGATTAGGGAGGGCATAGAGGGGTTGGGAGATAGCGTAAGGTTGAGAGTCAGATAGAGGTTGAGAGGTTGGGAGGGGGAAGGATAGAGGGGGTGGGGGGAACCTCCCACCCCCCTGGCAAGGGTGGGGGGTCACATGGAAGGAGAGGGGATGAGGAGGGGTGAGGGCTGGGTAGGTTTTGGGTGTTGAGGAGATGAGGGCTGGGTGGGTTCTTGGGGTTGAGGGGATGAGGGCTGGGTGGGTTTTGGGGGTTGAGGGGATGAGGGCAGGATGGGTTTTATGGGATGAATTTGACTGCAGTGGGGTCAGAGGGGTCAAGGGATGTGTTGGGGAGATAAGCAGGGGCGGCTGATTTGGGGAAGGAGTGACCTGAGAAGCAGGTGTGAGCTGGTTAGCATGGGGGTGGATTAGCACTGGGGTGTGTAGCTACGCTCAAATGGGAAGAGTTGTATTGTTGTTTGCTTGATCTGTGGGCTATCTGCTCCTCCTTCGTCATGAATTTGTCAATATATACGTTGTAGTCATTTTCGCTACCTCTGAGTGTTTGTGATACAGTATGTAATCCACTGCCTCTTCGTTAGTGAACTGTACCAGGACAGGTCGTTTCCTGTAACAGTTGTATGGTCCAATGCGTCATTGAACTTGCACCTCATTCCCTGCCATCTGGGCTCTCATGTCTCTCAAGATCCCCTGTAGCTCCAAATCCTCAATCTCCATCCTTTCCTGCCTCGATGGTGCCCTGGCTTCAAGCAATCCATGGATTATGATTGTCCTCTTTCTCAGTGCAGGGTCATGCTGGTGGCCCCCTCCCTGGCTGATCCCCACCCCTCCCACTCCCGCTACTCCACCTACTACTACTCCCCCTTCCCCTGCCAAGCTTCCCTTATTCCTGCCAAATTCATTAGTAAGCCTAGATATTTCTCCTTGCCATTCTACCCTGCTCTTCGTGATTTCCTCTTGAATATAATCCATAAACTCTTGTTTGAGTCTTTGAACCTCGTCCTGTATCTTATTAAAGACCTCACTTTTAATCCGCTGGATTAGATCATCTATCCAAACATCCCTCTTCTCTACAAATTTCCCAATCATCTTCTCCACAGACCTATCTTCTTCCTCAATCATAATACTGGTGGACCTAGACGCCCTTCCTGACCTAGTCATTGCTATAATGCAACCTTACCCACAGGGGTTCCAAGTATCTTACCGTCCTGCTAGCACAATAGGTGAGTGAATCTCCAATCGTCGTCCCACGTGGTGGTAGGAGGGTTGCTGCCGGGGTGAGGTCACGCGGTCAGAGGCCGGTGAGGTCCGCTCCACACTGCACACTGCCACAGTACTTCCTCAACTATTTTGAATTACGCTATTTAAACTGTTTTTTTCACTACCTTATGGCTTTGGTCAAAATCCAATGTTTTTTCATTCACTTGTACACACTTTTTCACTTCGAAGTTGCCTCATTACCCCTCCCACTCCACTAGTGAACCAGGAGCTCCCAACCCACGTCCACCCAACACGATGGTCACGAGTCAAGTGCAGGTGGTGGTGTAGAGGTGTTGGTGCAGGTGGTGGTGTAGAGTTGTTGCTGCAGGTGGTGGTGTAGAGGGGTTGGTGCAGGTGGTGGTGTAGAGGTGTTGGTGCAGGTGGTGGTGTAGAGTTGTTGGTGCAGGTGGTGGTGTAGAGGTGTTGGTGCAGGTGGTGGTGTAGAGGTGTTGGTGCAGGTGGTGGTGTAGAGGTGTTGGTGCAGGTGGTGGTGTAGAGGTGTTGGTGCAGGTGGTGGTGTAGAGGTGTTGGTGCAGGTGGTGGTGTAGAGTTGTTGGTGCAGGTGGTGGTGTAGAGGTGTTGGTGCAGGTGGTGGTGTAGAGGTGTTGGTGCAGGTGGTGGTGTAGAGGTTTTGGTGAGTGTGTTGGTGAAGGTGGTGGTGAAGAGGTGTTGGTGAAGATGGTAATTATGGAGGTTGTGATGATAATAATGGTAGTTGTGACGAGGGTGATGATTTTACTGGTGGTGGTAGTGATGGTAGTGGTGGTAGTGGTGGTAGTGGTGGTAGTGGTGGTAGTGGTGGTATTAGTGGTAGTGGTGGTAGTGGTGGTAGTGGTGGTAGTGATGGTAGTGGTGGTAGTGGTGGTAGTGGTGGTAGTGATGGTGGTGGTGGTAGTGATGGTAGTGGTGGTAGTGATGGTAGTGGTGGTAGTGGTGGTAGTGGTGGTAGTGTTGGTAGTGGTGGTAGTGGTGGTAGTGGTGGTAGTGGTGGTAGTGGTGGTAGTGGTGGTAGGCAGACTCACCATCCCACCTGTTTGACGGAGTGAGCCGTCCAGCCCAGAGACCCTACTCAGTCGGGATCTAATGGACAGGATATTGCTGTCCGTCAGAGGTAGGCAGCGAGGCCGTCCTCTGAACATACATTACCTCACATTACTCCCAGACTGGAAGGGAAGGAACTCGTAAAATTTATACGAGCATCCGCCTGCATGTCAGATCAGAATAATATTCTATTACTTATTTTTGGTAAGAAAAACGGTTATTTAAAATACCATCACAACTACTATAACTTCTACTGTCATTACCAGAACTATCAATACTACTACTATTACTACTACTACCACAACTACAACCATTTCCACTACTACTACCACTACTACTACTATTACTACTACTACCACAACTACTACCATTTCCACTACTACTACCACTACTACTGCCACTACTACCACTACTATTACCACTACCGCTACTACTACTACCGCAACTACTTTCTACCATATTGACTGACTTTCGCTCTGCTAGGCTGAGGTATGATGAACTCTGTAAATATTATATGAATATTAGAACACTTGATGATATATTGAACTTGTACCCAAGATTGGGTTCCAAGGGGTTGTCATAGCCAGGGGGTGGTAATGGGGGACGAGCTCCCATGACCTATAAAATGCTCCTATACGGCATGCGTCTCAAATAGCCTCTGACAACCAAGTCCAACTCCTGGCCTGCACGGGTGGCTTAGTCTAAGTCCAGCGGAACTGCTTTTACCGACAGGAGAAGGGGCGAGGGCGTGCCTCTGGCGCCTTAAAACCAGCTGCTCCGGGTAGATGGGACTCGATAGCCTGGGAAAGCAGCCCATCTAGGGGAAGGAAAACCCTGATTTTAAACCTCCGCTGCCTTGCGGCCATACCCTTTTTTGGGAAAGGCTTCAGGAGTCAACCTCGAGGAAAAATCCGGAGTTGGAGCCCCTAAGGCAGTTCGTTGTTGACGTCGACCTCGTTCTGGCAGCTCCTGCGACGTTGTTGGAACCATGTGTATTGGCATTTGCCTTTCTATTGGATAATTTCAGCAACGTGGAGAGGGGGGACCTGCTGCATGGGTAACAGCTTCTCCTCCATATCTACCTACCCAGGCTTTGCACCCTGGAGAGGACACTCCAGCTTCGCCTCACAGCGTCGAACCAACACGGGAAGCGACAGTCTATCGGTTTTAAGTCTTCTGCTCGATTGGCGAAGAGTGTGATGCCAGGGGTTGCTTCCGACGGTGGGAAGGGTCATCGCGCCCCACTGGGCAGCTACCGCCCGCCTCAAGCTGGGCAAACCCCAGCCAATAAGGTGTTGCCTCGCCACGGTCCGTTAGCCTCACTGGGTGCGTGGGGTTTAGGGTGAAAACCGACAAGCGGCCCAACAACTTTGCACCAAGCAATACCAAACCAAAGAAGAAAATATCAACTGCCCTAAAGCTGGGCACATGGAACGTCAGGACACTGACACCAGGTTTCTCTGACGACCTGCAACAAATCAATGACGCCATGAAAAACAGCAATCATCGATAGGGAGCTGAGGAAGCTGTAGATGGATATTGTTGCTCTCCAAGAGACCAGGCTCCCTGGATCAGGATCTGTGAGAGAGAGGACCTTCTCTTCCTTCTGGCAAGGAAAACCTCCAGATGAGACCAGAGAACATGGTGTGGGATTTGCCATCAGGAATGCACTGTTGGGACACATTATGCCACCGATGGGGGAACCGAACGAATTCTGTCTCTGTAACTGCACTCCCAAACAGGACCAGTCAATGTAATTAGTGCATATGCACCAACCCTGACTTCTCCAGCAGAGGCAAAGGAAAAATTCTACGATGACCTCAACAGAGTCATAGCGAGAATCCCTGTGTAGAGGTGACCCACGTGTTACAACAATAGTACAGTAATTCACCTGGAACTGTCGTCGTAGGGAGAGGAAGGGCTGGTAGGGTAGGTGGAGCAAGTCTAGGCTCCTCAGGAAGGGTAGGACAGAGGAAATCAATGCCTCTTAGGGGTCCTATGAGCACATATCCTAAGTGCCAGTGGTGCCGGGCAGGCGTCGTCCGCGTTGGGTCACATGCAGTTCAAATCTGGCCCACTCGGCCTGCGCGGGCTGCCGCGCGGGTAGGCCGTGCGCCGTCGTCGTCCACCAATCAGGGCACAGCCCTGCCTATACTGTGAAATGTCTCCTTGGCGGGCACTTTGAATGTGGTTCCCTCTACACTCCTCCCGTCCCTATAGAACAATGGGTATGTTGGAGGGAAAACGTTTCACTATATACAACATGTCTTTTTTGTAAAAAAGTCTATTTTCATGAATGGGTCCTATTACAATTATTACCCGTATTATCTTTGCACTGTACACGAACATTACGATTATTACCCGTATTATCTTTGCACTATACACGAACTGTTTCAACATTTCATACACTACACTATTCCCTTTCCTTTTTTCTTTTTTTTTTTTCTTTATTTTTTTTCTCTTATGGCTCACACCGAGGACATGCATACTCTGGTTTTGACCGTACACTCGCCAGAGTCACTCCCACGCAGACCCCATGGAACCACTCCGCGCACATATCGCATTGCACCATAAACTTTCCATCGTATGGTTGCCGACACACACAGTAAAGGTCCTTATATGGCCCTCCCACTGGGTCCTGAACCTGTGACATATGATGTTTAAACTTCTCAATCCAGCCCGGGCATGTACGGTCCTTGCACTTCTTTAGTTTATCATGATTTGCTGTGATGTTGTCATTCTGGAGCTTGACCCTAAATAAGCAAAATGAGAAATTGTGGATGATGACGCCTGGGCCCTTCCACTGCGGTGATAGCTTCCGGCACTGCCCCTTCACCTGTGCCGTGTCTAGCAGGTAAACCAGGTCCCCTTTCTCATAGACCTGTAGCTGTGCCCGTAGGTCATAATCTCTCTTCATTCGTTCCTGGTTCGTGGATAGAGACTTCCGTGCCAGTCCATGCGCCTTCTCAATTTCCTTCTGCAAATTTGCTAGGTAAGGTACTGCATCTGATTGAAGTTGCACCTCCCGGGGGTACATTAAATCTATTGGCTGGTTGGTTTCCCAACCGAGCATTAACTTGTTGGGCGTGAACCCCGTCTGTCGGTTCACACTAGACCTGATGGCCCCTGCTATGTGTTGAATATAGGTGTCCCAGCTGTCATGTTGGGGACTGGCATAACACCGCAATGCATCCATGATGGTTCTGTTATACCTTTCCACCTGCCCATTCGCCGACGGCCTGTAGGCGGTAGTACGGGCCTTGTGGATGTGCATCAATTCGCAGAGCTTCGTAAACAAGTCACTTTCAAAATTCCTGCCCTGATCGGTGAAGATTTCAAACGGATACCCGAACCTGGTGAAGAACCCATCGAGTGCTGCTCGGGCGGTGTTCTCTGCCGTCTGGGACGGTAGTGGCACACACTCAATCCATTTAGTGAACTGATCTACCATTACCAGGAGATATTCGTTGCCTTTCGGAGTCTTAGGCAATGGTCCCAGAATGTCCAAGTGTACCCTTTCCATTGGTGCACCCGCCTGGTACTTAAGCAGCTCATGCCTGCTGGTCTTGGATGCTTTTTTGTTCATACTACAGTGGTGGCATGATGCCACGTAATTTGCGACATCCGTTGATAGCCCGTACCAGAAGTACCTTGCTTTGACCCGCTCCATTGTGCGATTCCGGCCCTGGTGGCCCATATCAGGTATATCATGGCACAGATTCAGTACCTCCTGCCTCAGGCTGCTGGGTACATACAAAAGCTTCTGGGCGGCTCCCCCCTGATCTACTTTGTGCCACCACCAAAGCCCATTTTCCATGAGAAGTGCTTCTTTGTTTAACCAGTAGTATTTTGTTGCAGGGCTGGCCCCGAACAGGTCCCCTTCTGTTGGCTGACGGCCTCCCACCCATTCTCTTACTATTCTCATGTCCGGGTCTCTCTCCGTCCGCTCCTGTAACTCGAGTAAATGCAACCCTAGCCTGTCCGCCGTTGTTCTGGTGATGATCCTAATGTCTACTACTTCTGCGGCCACTGCGTCTTCTTCCTTATAAAGCGTCTCGGCAGGCTTTCTTCGGCCATCTTCACCAGGGTCCCATGGGAAGACAGCCAAGTTGGAATCCTCCGACCACCAGTCTTGAATAGGGGCTATAGTGCTCACGCGTCTTATCGTCCCCCGGATCTGAACGTTACATGCACATCTGAACGACCCCGTAGCCAGTGGGACGACGTCATCTACCGTCTCCTGGAAGGTCGCCCAGTTCTGATGTGCCCTGCGACAGTATGGGCATCCTCCACACGGCAGGTCCTGCACAGGCACGTCCTGGCGAAAGTGGGTACATGCCTGTTGAGTGCCTCCCTCCCTGGATAAAGAGTCTGCATTGTTGTGTTTTTTACCTGCTCTATGCTGGATTTTTAGATCAAATTGGCTCAGCTCCTCCAGCCAACGTGCTAGTTGGCCCTGGGGGTTCTTAAACCTAACCAGCCAGACCAAGCTGCCGTGGTCAGTGCGTATGGTAAAAGGCCGCCCCAAGAGATAGTGCCGGAACAGCCTGGTAAACCTGACTACTGCCAATAGCTCTTTCCTCGTGGTGCAATACCTTCTCTGTTCTGGGGTCAGTGCGAAACTGGCATAAGCAATTACCTTTTCTTTCTTCTCTTGAACCTGTAGCAGCTCCGCTCCTATCGCCCAGTCAGAGGCATCGGTGTCCAGGATGAAGGGGTCATGTCCATTAGGTAATCCCAGCACCGGAGCTGTAGTTAAGGCCATTTTGATAGCTGCAAAAGCCTCCTGATGCTTGTCTCCCCATTCGAATCTGTTTCCGCCGGTCAGTGCGTATAGGGGTGCGGCTAACTCTGCAAATCCCTTTATGAAGGTCCGATGGTAGTTGGCCAGTCCCAGAAATCTTTCCACGTCTTTGGATGATCCAGGCTTCTGCCATTTCACCACTGTGTCTATCGCCTCTTTTCCCAGTTCTAGTCCTGCCCTGCTGACCATCCTGCCTAAGAACTCAACCCGTTTCTTAAAGAGGGCGCATTTTTGTGGTTTCAGGCGTAAACCATAGGTTCTGAATCTCGCAAATACCTGTGCTAGGTTGGAGAGGTGGCTTTGGAATGAATCGCCCAGCACCAGGATGTCATCCAAGAATGCTAGCACAGTTTCCCAATTTAGCTCCCGCAACACCAAGTTCATAACCCTGGCGTAGGTAGCTGGAGCATTACAAAGACCAAAGGCCATTTTCTTAAATTCAAACAGTCCGTATTTCGTTATGAATGCCGTCTTCTTCCGATCTTCTTCTGCTATGTTGATCTGATAATATGCCGAGTTGGCATCTAGCTTGCTAAACCATTCGTTTCCCGCCAAGGTGTCCAGGCACTCATCGACTAGAGGGAGTGGGTACACGTCCTTTATGGTGCGAGAGTTCAACCCTCAATAGTCTACACACCACCGAACTGACGCATCCCTTTTCCTTACCAGAACTGGTGCCGATGCCCACTCAGATACTGACGGTTGGATGATGCCCGCATCGAGCATGCGCTGAAGGTGTCCTTTCTCCTCCTGTGCGAAGCATGCGGGTGTTCGTCGTATTTTTTGCTTCACAGGTCTTGCATTACCCGTGTCGATGCGGTGAGATACCTCCTTGAATGATCCCAGGTCAAATTCACTTGCGGCAAAGATGTCCTGGAAGTTCCATAACAGGTGGGTCAGTTGGCTTGCCTGCTCTGCTGACAGCGTTTCCTGTACCATGGTCATCATATGGGGAGGTAATTTGACTTGAGTTTCACTTGGTACCCTCCCCACTGCCCTTGCTGCTACCGCTGGGCCCGGCCCCGGTAAAATTTCCCATACTGCCTCTGCATTGGCCACATGCATCCGCCTCTTTAATGTGATATTCTGCCCTGTTACGTTGAGTACACATACCTTCAGGAATTCTCCCTCCTGATGGAGTGTGCGAACCACTGGCACCTGCCCATCCTCCAGGGGCTTCACTATACACTGGGGCATACTTTTGTCCATTTCACATTTGACCCTGGCCACTGAATGTGGTGGGATAACAGTGTATTGGAACACTGCTACCTTAGCGATGCACGGAGCTAGGTTAGGGTCAGGCTCCTCTTTCGTCTCTAGCTTCATAGGAATCACCTGTCCCTGTAATATCATTTGAGACCTGGGCTCCACAATCCACGTGTACCTGGGCTCCACAATCTCTGACTCCCTCTCTCTTGATACAGAGCTAAACAAACGCATTGGTAAGGCATCTACTACCATGTCCAGACTGACAAAGAGAGTGTGGGCCAACAATAGTCTAACTGAGTATACTAAGATTCAGGTTTACCGTGCCTGTGTCCTGAGCACTTTCCTTTATGGCAGTGAGTCTTGGACACTCCGCGCCCGTCAGGAAAGACAGCTGAATGCCTACCACATGCGCTGCCTTCGACACATCTTGGACATCACCTGGCAGGACAAGGTGACAAACAACAACATCTTGGGGAGAGCAAGAATCACCAGCATGTACACAATGCTGAAACAGAGACGAATGCGCTGGCTCGGGCATGTTGTGCGAATGGGCGACGGCAGGATCCCCAAGGATCTCCTGTACGGAGAGCTGATGCAGGGAAAGCGTCCAGCAGGCAAGCCCCAGCTACGGTACAAAGACGTATGCAAAAGGGACCTGAAAGCCATGGACGTCGATCTTGCTATATGGGAGACACTGGCTGCAGACCGTTCAGCCTGGAGGCAGTCTGTTCAAAGAGGTCTCTCCAAGTTCGAGGAGTCACTTGCCAAGGAATCGGAGGCAAAGAGACAGAGAAGGAAAGCTGGTAGCCAGGAAGACAGACCAGAATCGGACTTCGTTTGTGCTCGGTGTGGGAAGGACTGCCACTCTCGGATTGGCCTCATCAGTCACACCAGACGCTGCACCAGGATTGACAACTAGGGCGCAACTCCATAGTCTCCCGAGACTGAAGGATGCCTACTACCCAAGATTGACTATGTAATACATTTGTTATACAATGTATTGTATTACACTCCCAACATCGTCATCATGACTATAACACTCCCAACATAATCATCATGACTATTACACTCCCAACATAGTCATCATGACTATTACACTCCCAACATAGTCATCATGACAATTACACTCCCAACATAGTCATCATGACTATTACACTCCCAACATAGTCATCATGACTATTACACTCCCAACATAGTCGTCATGACTATTACACTCCCAACATAATCATCATGGCTATTACACTCCCAACATAGTCATCATGTCTATTACACTCCCAACATAGTCATCATGTCTATTACACTCCCAACATAGTCATCATGACTATTACACTCCCAACATAGTCATCATGACTATTACACTCCCAACATAGTCATCATGACTATTACACTCCCAACATAGTCATCATGTCTATTACACTCCCAACATAATCATCATGACTATTACACTCCCAACATAGTCATCATGACTATTACACTCCCAACATAGTCATTATGTCTATTACACTCCCAACATAATCATCATGACTATTCCACCCCAACATAGTCATCATGACTATTACACTCCCAACATAATCATCATGACTATTACACTCCCAACATAGTCATAATGTCTATTACACTCCAAACATAGTCATCATGACTATTCCACCCCAACATAGTCATCATGACTATTACACTCCCAACATAGTCATCATGACTATTACACTCCCAACATAATCATCATGACTATTACACTCCCAACATAATCATCATGACTATGACACTCCCAACATATTCATCATGACTATTCCACCCCAACATAGTCGCCATGACTATTACACTCCCAACATAGTCATCATGACTATTACACTCCCAACATAGTCGTCATGACTATTACACTCCCAACATAGTCATCTTGACTATTACACTCCCAACATAGTCATCATGACTATTCCACCCCAACATAGTCGTCATGACTATTACACTCCCAACATAATCATCATGACTATTACACTCCCAACATAATCATCATGACTATTAAACTCCCAACATAGTCATTTTGACTATTACACTCCCAACATAGTCATCTTGACTATTACACTCCCAACATAGTCATCATGACTATTACATTCTCAGCATAGTTATTGTGAGTATTACACTCCCAACATAGTCATCATGACTATTACACTCCCAACATAGTCATCATGACTATTACACTCCCAACATAGTCATCCTGACTATTACATTCCCAACATAGTCATCATGACTATTACACTCCCAACATAGTCATCATGACTATTACACTCCCAACATAGTCATCATGACTATTACACTCCCAACATAATCATCATGACTATTACACTCCCAACATAGTCATCATGACTATTACACTCCCAACATAGTCATCATGACTATTACACTCCCAACATAATCATCATGACTATTACACTCCCAACATCGTCATCATGACTATTACACTCCCAACATAATCATCATGACTATTACACTCCCAACATAGTCGTCATGACTATTACACTCCCAACATAGTCATGATGACTATTATACTCCCAACATAGTCAACATGACTATTATATTCCTAACATCGTCATCATGACTATTACACTCCCAACATAGTCGTCATGACTATTACACTCCCAACATAGTCATCATGACTATTACACTCCCAACATAGTCATCATGACTATTACACTCCCAACATAATCATCATGACTATTACACTCCCAACATCGTCATCATGACTATTACACTCCCAACATAATCATCATGACTATTACACTCCCAACATAGTCGTCATGACTATTACACTCCCAACATAGTCATGATGACTATTATACTCCCAACATAGTCAACATGACTATTATATTCCTAACATCGTCATCATGACTATTACACTCCCAACATAGTCGTCATGACTATTACACTCCCTACATAGTCGTCATGACTATTACACTCCCAACATAGTCAACATGACTATTATATTCCTAACATCGTCATCATGACTATTACACTCCCAACATAATCATGATGGCTATTCCAACATGGTAATGCCTTCCCAGCATCATCATCGGTACAAATAGTAGAAAAAAACGATTATGTACTGTAGTTCGTGTAACACCATCACCACCACTACTTGCGGGCTATTCATGCCCGTGCCACCTCTTGGGTGGGTTAATCTTCATAAATCTTCACCACCACTATCATTATCCCACCCCCTCCCTCCCCGACCATCACCATTTACACCATCACTACTAAAACCACTATTCCCACCCATAGCCTTGCACAATGACCCTTAAGTATTACTATATTGCCAGGTAACTATATTTTGTGTTATCTAGGATATAATTATGGCTAGTAGTGCTGGATGGTATGGCTAGGTCGGAATCATAATAATTATACTCTCCAGTGGCCAAGTGAGTAGAGCGACGGGATTCCAGTCCCCCGTAAGGCAGAAAAAATGAGGTGTCTTCCAGTGACAGTCTGCGTCTCCTCGGGCTCTCCCAGGGTGTTTGAAGTATACACAATGAGGCCTGGGGAGTGGGAGAGGTGTGCTGCAGTTGAGCAGCAATACACAGTACTCGACGCACAGAAACAACTTGCTGCACACGCCCTCGGCAAACGTCAGACAAAGGTCTCACACCGTAAAAATAAGGACAAGAAAGATGAAGTAAAAGAGCGCCGCCAGAGGATGGTGAGGATTACACTGGATAACGGGAAGGTTCCCCCACGCCACCCTCCTCCAACCCGCGCCATCGTCTCCCACTGAACACTGCGAGAATGAAGGATTTATATTATTTACTTTAATTTAATTTATATTAATTTTAAAGTGGACTGCCTTTTAATATTTAACCTGTTAGGTGTTTATCCATACACATAGCGAGGCTTTAAATGTACATATAGCTTATACAAAAATTGGTGGTTATAAATAAACTACAGTATAATGTGTGTTAGTTTTATTGTAACCGTATAATGGGTTAGTGTAACTGGTAAGAAAGCCTGTTGGGGATGCCAGAGCATGCAAGATGTCTGTGGTGTCTTGTAGGTGGTACAGCTCTCTTTGACTTCACATGGATAACAAGCTTACCTGCCAACATGTTAGGCTATAACACTTGCACAAACATGTAAGGTACAGGTGTGCCACATAAAATGAAAAGTGTAATAATAATTATAATAATAATAATGGGGCTTACTCTTTGTTTGGGATTGATCCACTACATAACAGCAATGAACTATCCAATATTCTCGGACTGGACGGTAGAGCGACGGTCTCGCTTCGTGCAGGTCAGCGTTCAATCCCTGACCGCCCAAGAATGAGACCATCATTCTGTGTGTGAATGAGTCATACACAGAAACTATCTAGCTAGAATTAAACGAAAAAATAAAAACCTTATAATAGGAGTTATTTACTGGTCACCAAACTTAGGCAGAATGGAAGAAAAGCATCTATGGGATGAAATATCTAGGTCAAACAGTATTTGTGTCATGGGTGACTTTAATTTTAGTGGAATAAACTGGGTTAACAGAACAGGGAATAACGAATCAGAAGATTTTCGAGAATTAATTGACGATTGCTTTCTTAGACAACACATTAAGGAACCAATGCGAGAAAATAATATTTTAGATTTAGTGTTAACTAACCCAAATTAAAGAAAACGAAATAGGAAGTGAGTTAGGGAACAGTGATCACAATGAAATCAGATTTAGCATAGAATGGAATAGATTTGTAGAAGAAAATTCTGTTAAAGTGCCAGATTTTCGGAAAGGTGATTTTAATGATCTTTGGGTAAAATAATCTGTTGAGGGTGAAATAGATTGGAAAGTCCTGAGCATGAGGGGTGGGCGAGTCTTGAGGCGAGACGTGAACTCAGCGATGGGTGATGTAAAAAGGATTTCGATGTGTATTCAAAATATGACTTATTTAAAAGCCTTCTGAGCAAAGCACAGGAACGTAGTATACCATACAAATTGAATAGATTGAATAATAATGATCCGAAATGGATAGCAAAATATCTGAAAAACCTATTAGGTATAAAGAGTGCTTGGTACAAAACGATAAGGAATGGGGAAGTCAGTTTAGAATAAGAATTCGTCCGACTTGATAGAAATGTTAAAAAAGAGATAAGGAGGGCAAAAAGAAAGCTATGAAGTTTGCATAGCAGGGAAAGCGAAGAGAAATCCTAAAGGGCTTTTTCAGTTATGTCGAATAAAGATTAGGAAAAGGATAGGTCAATTAAAAACTGAGAATGGTCCGATAACTGCAAATGACGAAGGGATGTGTAGTATTTTTAATACAAAAATTATCTCAGGATTTACTAAAGAACTTAACTCTATGCCTTCAGCTGAACAAGTCTATGTGGGACTACAAAGCAAACACTTCATCCGGCCCTGGGGATTTGTTTGGTTTTAGTTTTTCTAATTGTTTAATTACATCCTCCCTGGTAACTGCTAAACTAGTCAACCTGTCCTTATCCCCACCCACATAGACTTGTTCGGCTGAAGGCATATTGTTAAGTTCTTCTTTAGTAAATACAGATATAAAATATTTGTTAAAAATACTACTCATCTCCTTGTCATTATCCGGTATTTGACCTGTCTCAGATTTTAATGGACCTATCCTTTCCCTAGTCTTAGTTCGATATATAGCTGAAAAAAAACCTTTAGGATTTGACTTTGCTTGCTCTGCTATGCGAACTTCATAGTTTCTTTTTGCTTTCCTAATCTCTTTTTTAACATTTCTAACCAGTTGTATGAATTCCTGTTCTAACCTGACTTCCCCATTCTTAATCCTTTTGTACCAAGCTCTCTTTTTACCTATAAGGTTCTTTAAATTGTTTGTTATCCACTTTGGGTCATTAGTATTCGACCTATTCAATTTGTATGGTATACTACGCTCCTGTGCTTTGTTTAGAATATTCTTAAATAAGTTATATATTAAATCCACATCGAAATCCCCTTTTACGTCACCTATCGCTGGGTTCATGTCTCGCTCTAAGACTGGCCCACACCCCATACCCAAGAGTTTACAATCTATTTGACCCAAAAAATTTCTTAGGCTATTAAAATCAGCTTTTCGAAAATCTGGCACTTTAATAGAATTTTCTCCTACAGGTCTATTCCATTCTATGCTAAATCTGATTACTTTGTGATCACTGTTCCCTAGCTCACTCCCTATTTCGATGTCATTAATTTGTGTTTCCCTGTTAGTTAACACTAAATCTAAAATATTATTTTCCCGCGTTGGTTCCTTAATGTGTTGCGTAAGAAAGCAATCGTCAATTAATTCTAGAAAATCTTCTGCTTCACTATTCCCTGTTTTGTTCACCCAGTTTATTCCACTAAAATTAAAGTCACCTATGACATAAATACTGTTAGATCTAGATGCTCTAGATATTTCATTCCATAGATGCTTTGCTTCCATTCTGTCTTAATTTGGTGGCCTATATATAACTCCTATTATAATATTATTTGCTTTTTCGTTTAATTTTATCCAAATAGTTTCTGTGTGTGGCTCAGTTTTGATTCCCTCTTTGAGACTACATTTCAAATTGTCCCTAACATATATGGCTACTCCCCCTCCTCGTCTAATATATCTATCTGTGTGAAATAGTTTAAATCCATTTATCTGATATTCAGCTAATAGTTCTCTATTTTATACGTTCATCCACGTTTCGGTAAGTGCAATAATATCTATTTTTTCTGTGCAGACAAGAGCATTTAATTCATTAATTTTATTTCTTAGACTTCTACTGTTAGTGAAATATATCCTAAGTGAATTGTTATTTTGAGGCCCTTTTCTTTCCCTGATCATTTTGCCAATTCTTTTCTCCCACGAACACATACTTTTATTACCTCCTGTTATGATCTCAGCCAGCAGGAGAAACTAGTCTCCCTCCTTGAGAGTTATTCATCAAGCCTGACCTAACAAGAAGGTCTAAGAAATATAGAGGTGATAACCCATATGTAAAATAGTTGCTTGGATATATATAACAATTTAAGATTATGGGCAATGAAGAAGAAAACAGATAAATGACTGGCTAGGAGATGTGGACATTTTGCTGGAGGCGTGAGGCTCGCTTCTGGAGGGGTTTTGACCTCACTTGAGGCCAGACATCGCAGGGGGAAAGCCGCGCTCCGTTGAGCTCCTGTCAGAAGCGAACCCCTAGTGATATATCTCGAAGAAAAGAGAAGTGTGCAGACGTACCAGCTGTGGAATCGAGCTGGGGACGTGTGGTCTCAAGTCCCGGGCGATGAGAAGTGTTTATTAACCCGCCCAGAGGCATTATCGTGGGTCGTGGCAGCGCCCTGACCAAGCTTCGTCAGAGGGAGGAGCGCCCTCGACTAGACAATCTGTGGTAAGCACGATATAAGCCAGTTCATAGTGATTGCTTGTAGTTGGTCGTGTGCCCAGCGACAGTAGCAATGTTTATTGATAAGTTAGACATGTTTTGATAAGGCAGAAAGCTTAAAATAAGAGAGTGGAGAGGGAGGAACACGGAGTGACGTCCGTCCCCTCTGAGCGCTGGCAGGCAGCTGAGGGAGCCCGGCTCCTGACAGCGAAGGACCCTCCCAGCGTGAGTGAGGACCGCCGCAGGGCGAGGTGGAGTATGGACCCGCCCAAAACGGGGGAGTCCACTCTCACTGTATGTAGAGGACAGATAGAGGTTTGAGGCAAACATATTGTGTGATTATTTTTGTTTATGTGTTAAAGGGGAAACATTTTTATTGGGGTGTCGATGGGTTGCAGGTTTGTCTTTGGGGAAGAAGTTGCTGAGAACTTCGAAGCCAGCACAGATGAAGTAGTTGATGAGACTCCAAGGTAGTGGAGCAGAGGTCCTCGAGCTGTGAGGAGAAGCAGTGAAGAGAAGTGTCACATGCTTCTGTAGAGGTGGTGAAGCACCATAGTTGCTCGAGGAAGCTTCATGGTGTAGCAGCCAAGAGAGCTGTGGAGGAACCTAGCAGAAGGGTGAAGCACCGTAGTTGCTCAAACAAACTTCATGATAGCAGCCTGGAGGAGCTGCAGAGGATCCCGGTAGTGAAGCCCAGAAGAACCTGAAGATATCAGGGTAGTGAACTTCCAGAGGTGGAAGGGAAGTTCTGGTGGATTACTTGTAGGGAGTTGATGGTGTTTGGTTGTCATTAGCGTGCAAGACGCAGTGAGAGGTGAGTGATTGTTGGCATTCTTATGTCAAGGAGTGTTTTATACTGATGTTTAGAGTTACAGTCGTAGGCTGGATTACCTACAGACGTATGCGTTCTAGGACTGATAGAGTGATCAATTGATCATTGTTGTGTATCAATGAACTATTATACTGATATATGTTATTGCATTCACATGCTGATTTTCTTTGTACACATTTATAGATACATATATATATTCTCTTGCTGATGGTGCAACAGTGTATGTAGACTTGATCAACTTGAGGAGGTTGATAGTATCAGGTGGTGAACCAGGAGATAGGACACCACTTGATAAGCTGATGATAGAATTCTGATGATGTTGGAGTGTAACCTGATTGTAATAATATAGAGTATAGGATTCATTATTATTATATGTGTGTATGTATCGTGTATGTGCTTTGTCCAGTAAATGTATCCCAATTTGCTGGTGTTTGCCCTTGTCCTACTGAGGCTTCCCAAGAGGTAGTAAAGAAGGAGAGAGAGAGAGAAAGAACCAAGAACCACTGCTGTGAACAGGGTAGAAGGTAATACTAATAAGTCAAAGGGGGATTGAGATCATATCACCTAAAGGGAGAGTGAGGAGTCACAGCGGCTCGAGTGGGTGTGTGCACATGACAACTAGGCTAAGTATTGGAGCCGCATCCCCTAAACATGTGACGTTGAGCCCCTCTCCAAGTGCCAGAAGTGCCCAGTGTGATCTCCTGGTGAAGTATAAGCACTCTACCGAGTTGTGGGTTGGGTTGTCCAGAAAGAAGAATCAACGACGACAACACCGCCAACCCACAAATCTATAATACTCCTTCCTCCAAATCAATTCCCATACCAATATCTACTAACAGTTTAAACCCAAACAAGCACCTCTAACCACTGGTTCCAACGAGTTCGCAACAGCAACAACCCCAGCCCTCGATAGATGCACCCCATCACGAGCATACATTTCATTTCTTCCATAGAAGCGTTCCCAGTTGTCTATGAAAGATATTGCATTTGATTTGCAATATCTTTCCACCCGGCAATTGACACCAAGTGCTCTCGACAATGGTCGGTAATAAATATGGTAGACAATGTCTTGCTAAGCTCTTTTTTGCATTCCCTAAGCACCCTGGCAAACACTTTTTCCGGCCTTGGGGATTTGTTTGGCTATATTTTCACTATTTGTTTAATAACATCCTCCCTAGTAACTGCTAAACTAATCAACCTGTCCTCTTCCCCACCCATATAGACTTGTTCGGCTGAAGGCATAGAGTTAAGTTCTTTAGTAAATCCTGAGATAATTTTTGTATTAAAAATACTACACATCCCTTCGTCATTTGCAGTTATCGGACCATTCTCAGTTTTTAATTGACCTATCCTTTTCCTAATCTTTATTCGACATAACTGAAAAAGCCCTTTAGGATTTCTCTTCGCTTTCCCTGCTATGCAAACTTCATAGCTTTCTTTTTGCCCTCCTTATCTCTTTTTTAACATTTCTATCAAGTCGGACGAATTCTTATTCTAAACTGACTTCCCCATTCCTTATCGTTTTGTACCAAGCACTCTTTATACCTAATAGGTTTTTCAGATATTTTGCTATCCATTTCGGATCATTATTATTCAATCTATTCAATTTGTATGGTATACTACGTTCCTGTGCTTTGCTCAGAAGGCTTTTAAATAAGTCATATTTTGAATACACATCGAAATCCTTTTTACATCACCCATCGCTGAGTTCACGTCTCGCCTCAAGACTCGCCCACCCCTCATGCTCAGGACTTTCCAATCTATTTCACCCTCAACAGATTATTTTACCCAAAGATCATTAAAATCACCTTTCCGAAAATCTGGCACTTTAACAGAATTTTCTTCTACAAATCTATTCCATTCTATGCTAAATCTGATTTCATTGTGATCACTGTTCCCTAACTCACTTCCTATTTCGTTTTCTTTAATTTGGGTTAGTTAACACTAAATCTAAAATATTATTTTCTCGCATTGGTTCCTTAATGTGTTGTCTAAGAAAGCAATCGTCAATTAATTCTCGAAAATCTTCTGATTCGTTATTCCCTGTTCTGTTAACCCAGTTTATTCCACTAAAATTAAAGTCACCCATGACACAAATACTGTTTGACCTAGATATTTCATCCCATAGATGCTTTTCTTCCATTCTGCCTAAGTTTGGTGACCAGTAAATAACTCCTATTATAAGGTTTTTATTTTTTCGTTTAATTCTAGCTAGATAGTTTCTGTGTATGATTCATTCACACACAGAATGATGGTCTCATTCTTGGGTGGTCAGGGATTGAACGCTGACCTGCACGAAGCGAGACCGTCGCTCTACCGTCCAGTCCGAGAATATTGGATAGTTCATTGCTGTTATGTAGTGGATCAATCCCAAACAAAGAGTAAGCCCCATTATTATTATTATAATTATTATTACACTTTTCATTTTATGTGGCACACCTGTACCTTACATGTTTGTGCAAGTGTTATAGCCTAACATGTTGGCAGGTAAGCTTGTTATCCATGTGAAGTCAAAGAGAGCTGTACCACCTACAAGACACCACAGACATCTTGCATGCTCTGGCATCCCCAACAGGCTTTCTTACCAGTTACACTAACCCATTATACGGTTACAATAAAACTAACACACATTATACTGTAGTTTATTTATAACCACCAATTTTTGTATAAGCTATATGTACATTTAAAGCCTCGCTATGTGTATGGATAAACACCTAACAGGTTAAATATTAAAAGGCAGTCCACTTTAAAATTAATATAAATTAAATTAAAGTAAATAATATAAATCCTTCATTCTCGCAGTGTTCAGTGGGAGACGATGGCGCGGGTTGGAGGAGGGTGGCGTGGGGGAACCTTCCCGTTATCCAGTGTAATCCTCACCATCCTCTGGCGGCGCTCTTTTACTTAATCTTTCTTGTCCTTATTTTTACGGTGTGAGACCTTTGTCTGACGTTTGCCGAGGGCGTGTGCAGCAAGTTGTTTCTGTGCGTCGAGTACTGTGTATTGCTGCTCAACTGCAGCACACCTCTCCCACTCCCCAGGCCTCATTGTGTATACTTCAAACACCCTGGGAGAGCCCGAGGAGACGCAGACTGTCACTGGAAGACACCTCATATTTTCTGCCTTACGGGGGACTGGAATCCCGTCGCTCTACTCACTTGGCCACTGGAGAGTATAATTATTATGATTCCGACCTAGCCATACCATCCAGCACTACTAGCCATAATTATATCCTAGATAACACAAAATATAGTTACCTGGCAATATAGTAATACTTAACAGTCATTGTGCAAGGCTATGGGTGGGAATAGTGGTTTTAGTAGTGATGGTGTAAATGGTGATGGTCGGGGAGGGAGGGGGTGGGATAATGATAGTGGTGGTGAAGATTTATGAAGATTAACCCACCCAAGAGGTGGCACGGGCATGAATAGCCCGCAAGTAGTGGTGGTGATGGTGTTACACGAACTACAGTACATAATCGTTTTTTTTCTATTTGTACCGATGATGATGCTGGGAAGGCATTACTATGTTGGAATAGTCATCATGATTATGTTGGGAGTGTAATAGTCATGATGACTATGTTGGGAGTGTAATAGTCATGATGACTGTGTTGGGAGTGTAATACTCACAATAACTATGCTGAGAATGTAATAGTCATGATGACTATGTTGGGAGTGTAATAGTCATGATGACTATGTTGGGAGTGTAATAGTCATGATGACTATATTGGGAGTGTAATAGTCATGATGACTATGTTGGGAGTGTAATAGTCATGCTGAATATGTTGGGAGTGTAATAGTCATGATGAAGATGTTGGGAGTGTAATAGTCATGCTGAATATGTTGGGAGTGTAATAGTCATGATGAAGATGTTGGGAGTGTAATAGTCAAGATGAAGATGTTGGGAGTGTAATAGTCAAGATGAAGATGTTGGGAGTGTAATAGTCATGATGAAGATGTTGGGAGTGTAATAGTCGTGATGACGATGTTCGAAGAGTAATAGTCATGCTGAATATGTTGGGAGTGTAATAGTCATGATGACTATGTTGATAGTGTAATAGTCATGATGAAGATGTTGGGAGTGTAATAGTCATGATGATTATGTTGGGAGTGTAATAGTCATGATGACTATATTGGGAGTGTAATAGTCATGACGACTATGTTGGGAGTGTAATAGTTATGACGACTATGTTGGGAGTGTAATAGTCATGATGAAGATGTTGGGAGTGTAATAGTCATGATGACTATGTTGGAAGTTTAATAGTCATGATGACTATGTTGGGAGTGTAATAGTCATGATGACTATGTTGGAAGTTTAATAGTCATGATTACTTTGATGGGAGTGTAATAGTCATGATGACTATGTTGGAAGTTTAATAGTCATGATTACTTTGATGGGAGTGAAATGGTCTTGATCACGATTTTTGGAGTGTAATAGTGTGAGAGAGTGTCTCTCAAGATTCTCCCACAGCTGACTTGAATGGCTCATTGCAGTGCACAGTTCACTGATCTTCGTGCACAAGCCTATCTCTCTTAACCCTGGATAGTGACCTGGCGTGTTGGGTATCTCCAGAATGCCCACTTAACCTGGAACACTTTTTATAATACGGAGGCCACCGTATGTCCAGCCAGGAAGTAGATACAGGGAGTTAAGCATACTTACCACCAAGGGTCAGTGAGTACATTGGCTGGTGCAGCGTGAGAGTAGAGGGGAGACGCCAACGACCGTCTGACCTCTGGGGTCAACCGGCGTAATGGAGAATAACAGCTATGATGTGGTCATGACGTGTTCATGACGTCATTCCTGCTACTGATCATCGAACGGTCAATATGATTGGTTCCCGCTCATTTGCTGCAATTGGTCAAATTGTAACTCTTTGTGCTGGGTGCCACGAGATGCCCGGCAGCACTTGTAAAGTATTCTTGTGAGGGATCTCTTGCATAGAGGACGTGTTCTGTTCTGTCTATCGGCCAATAGACTGAACACCGTCCATTCCTCACTGTCAAGTTAACTCAGCGTTTGAAGATTATACCACACACTCGCCCAGAATCACGAGTGTGAATATATTATTCAGAAGCCTAAAGGGACAAATCTCCAGAGCGAAACAGACTGGTATCAGGTAACCCCTGGTGACAAAGATCGTTGTGAGTGACTTAGAGTGAACTAAGGCAGTGCCGCCACCTAAGTAACCTGTGTGTGACTTTACAACAGTGTACCTGCATGGTACCACAGCCGCCGCCAGCCGCCACTCGTCCCAGTACCTCAGTACCTCGAGCGCCCGCCGCCGCCCTCACTACTACATGACGTCACCACCTTACTCATCGCCAGAGCCAGTGTGTGTGCGTGTGTCTGTGTGTTAAGCCTACAGCACGCCCTACTGCAAGTACCCTCCGTATCTACGAGCAAAACCAGCTGCCAGGCCACCTACGAGTGCTTGTATAAATGTGCCTGAGTGAGAGAGTGAGTAAGGAAAGGTACCTTATCTGTAGGTACAACAAAATCTTGTCATTGTTTTATTGTGTCTGTGTTGATCTGAGGGATCAACCACAGTTCTCACCTTCTCATACCTGTCACAGGTTATAGGTGAATCGATGGTGAATGCGTGGTTGTGTGGGGTATCACGGCATTTCACTCGTCTGTGAAAGTGAGCATCACATACACCACACATTTAGTTATTGTGTGACATTATTATTGTGCATGTTATTGCCTGTCCCATTGACAGTGTAGTTGTGTTTATTGCATATCATCATTACCGAGTATCCGGTTGGAACTCTTGTGATCCCTTTGCATACCGGCAGTCAGGTTGCCGTGTTAATAATTGGCTGTCAACTGTGTTAAGTTAGGTGTTTCTCCACGAGTGGATATGAGTCGTTTAGCCAGACGTCAGGAGTCTCGTTAATACAACCATAGCTTTGCTGACGCCAATCTAAAGTAAATCAAGCACCCTGTGTATTAGTGGTTAAGTTAGTAAATAAACTACTGTTAAGCTTTATGCGGTGTTTCCGTTGAACCACTTCTGAATACTGCCAATATTACTCAAGCCTTCAGCTCTGTCTCCAACACCGAGTTGCCTATTATTCACTGAACGATAAATGTGATGAGGACCCTAGGAGTCCCTTAAAGTGTTAAATCATTGAGGAGATTCCAACGATCAACGTGGAGCTGGACCAGGTGAGGCTAGTCTGAGAAGAGACCCTCAAGGACTCTAACTCGACCTTGCTCCCAGGCCCTGTACGGTTGCTCTCGTATTTTCTATTCTGCTAATTCCGACAGTTTCGTGACGCGTCTGCCACATGTACATTGGCGACGTACGCATTGCAGTCGTGAAAGCAAAAAAGAAAACCCCTACAAATAGTCATGATAACTATGTTGGGTGTGCAATAGTCTTGATGACGATGATGGAAGTGTAATTGTCATGATGACTATGTTAGGAATGTTATAGTCACGATGACGATGTTCAAAGTGTAATAGTCATGATAACGATGTTGGGAGTGTAATAGTAATGACGACGATGTTTTGAGTGAAATAGTCATGACGACTATGTTGGGAGGGTAAAAAGGTTGGGAGTATAATAGTCATGATGACGATGTTCAAAGTGTAATAGTCATGATAACGATGTTGGAGGTGTAATAGTCATAATGACTATGATGGGAGTGTAATAGTCATGATGACAATGTATATAATGTTACAGTCATGATGACTGTGCTGGGAGTATAATTGTCATCATGACTATGTTGGGTGTGAAATAGTCATGACGATTATGTTGCGAGTGCAGTAGTCATGATGATGATGTTGGGAGTGTAATAGTCATCATGACTATGTTGGGAGTGTAATAGTAATGACGATGATGTTTTGAGTGAAATAGTCATGACGACTATGTTGGGAGGGTAAAAAATACATTGTTTGAGAGGAGTCTTGTAGAAACTGGTAAGAGTAATTATAATATAATGTTTCCATGATTCAGTGGTTACCTCTTGTGAAAATCGTGATGAGTACTTTAGTCAGAGTTGATTTGTTTTTTGTATTGAGGCTGGTATTTTGTACCTTGATTCCATGTATGTCTAACCATCTAGGGAGATGGGAGTATTAGATAAACTTATAGCGAGTTTTTTATCTATACTGTGTAATATTCCATATAGAATTGGGTAGCAGAACATTGCTGTGTATACGTAATCTTCTTAATAAAAAAAAACAATAATAAATTTTTTAAAATATAGTTTGTATTATTAAAAGTACTGTACTATCCTTATTAAATCATATTAACTATGGATCATTAAGATCTCATGTAATAGTCATATTTCTTTTGAACTGCTAATCCATGCTAATCATTTTTTAATCATTCATTAAATTGTGCATTATGTCTCAATTTTTCACTTCCTTGGATATACTGTACAGTACAAAAAGATAGGATAAAAATAAACCAGTAATATTTCTTTCATTATAATTTTTATTTAAATAATTGCATCAATATTTTTTCAGCTGACAGGATTTGTTTCACCATACAGGTGCATTATTTGTTAAAAAAAAAAATGGTTTATTGTTACACACAATGGTGCTACATAGCCTTCCCAGCTTGGTGCCTTCTTTTAACACTTACTTACTGATTAATAAATTAATAATAATAAACAAATTTTATTCAGGAAGGTTGATAACCTTCAATAATAACAATAACAACAGTTAATTTACAAACATAATGTTGGATTTATAGACAGAGCTAGTACATACAATACCTAAAGCCACTAATACTCATAGCATTTTGGGCAAGGTGTGGGGGAAAAACACTTAGACAAAAACTTAATAGTAATCGGGATTAGGTATAAATTGTGTTGAAAGAAGGAATAAAAAAAGGGGGGGGGGGGTAACATAGCAGAAATCAGCAATTGTACATGTATGTGAACAAACAGCATTGTTTAAAAAATAGCAAGACATGGGTTGACATTTAGGAGGTAAGGTAGGGTACATGGAGTTAATTAGGTAGTACTTGGTTTTACTCTTAAACTGGTTGAGAGGTACAGCCTTTGACATGATTCGGGAGGTCATTCCACATTCTGGGTCCCTTGATTTGTAGAGCACTTCTAGTTTGGTTACACACAGCCAAATTGTGTAACAGGAAGAGGTCTTGGACACAAATTTGTTCCATGCTAAATGCAGAGGAACCAGTTGAGTCACACACAGATATCACATCACTAACGTGATGCATCAAATGAACAAATCCACAAGGGCCGTGACGAGAATTCGAACCTGCGTCCGGGAGCATACCAGACACTGCCTTAATCGACTGAGCTACGACAGGGTAAAATGGTTGAAACCTAAGTTCTACTGAACTTACTGGATCCCGTAGCCTCTCCAAGGCACAAACCAGGCTTTTACACAACCCCCCCCCCCTGCACCCGAGCTATGTCAATAGGCCGTTCTCTCTCTTCGCCCTTACATCATCACACACAGAGATCACACTAACGTGATGCATCAAATGAACAAATCCACAAGGGCCGTGATGAGGAATAGGGGAATCCTCGTTACGGCCCTTGTGGATTTGTTCATTTAACCAGTTGAGTATTTCTGAAATAAAATAAGTTGCCTCAGCTTATAAGGTAAATAAAATAAGCATTTCTCAAATAAGTAGTTGCCTCACCTCACTGCCTTACTGCTACATAGCCTTCACGGCATAATGCCTTCTTTGGATAATTACTTGTTCAACACCCAACTTGTGTAACAGGAAGAGGTCTTGGACCCCTACTTCCCTCTTTCTTTTTTAATAGTACATATAGCAATAATTATAGCTTTAAGTATTCAATGAATACAGTTTTTGACATTTTTTACCATTCTCTTTACCTAGCATCATTTGTGCAGCATATTTTTATTTTATGTCTCACCCAGATTTAATTTCAAAATAAAACCAAACTAAATAAATTAGAAATGGTTATGTATAGCTAAGGTACACCCTTACTACTAGGTGAACAGGGGAATTTGGTGATAGTAAATGATCCCATCAGGCAGGGCTCATCACCTCTTCTCATATTTCATGTTCACCAATGTTTATTTACTTAATAACTACTGGTATAATATCTTGCTATTATAAAACTAATTCTACTATCATAAAAGACATATTTACTTTAAGTTTCAAGCAGAGAATGCATATAGAACTAACACGAAGGACTCCTCTTCACGAGATTCGCCAAATAATAATCTTTTGTTATATTAAAATCGATCCCAGTGTTATGTAGTAGAGAAAAATTGAGTTATATCCAGTTTACGTAAGGCTACGAGTGGCCAACACCACACTTAGATCTTGGACCAAACTTACGAAGGGTTTTCGACTTAGTGTAGCTACCTGAATACCGACGTAGCCGCCCGAAGGCGCTAAGAAGGAAAACATTTGTTGATAAGAAGAAAAACATTCGTAAGTACCTTCGTGAATCTGGCCCCAGGACTTTCGGCCGGTACTAGGACTCTCACCAGGTACCAGGACTCTCACCAGGTACCAGGACTCTCGCCAGGTTCCAGGACTCTCGCCCGGTAATAGGACTCTCTCCTGGTACCAGGACCCTCGCCCGGTACCAGGACTCTCGCCCGGTACCAGGACCCTCGCCCGGTACCAGGACTCTCGCCCGGTAGTAGGACTCTCTCCCGGTACCAAGACCCTCGCCCAGTACCAGGACTCTCGCCCGGTACCAGGACTCTCACCCGGTAGTAGGACTCTCGCCCGGTACTAGGACTCTCGCCCGGTACCAGGACCCTCGCCCGGTACCAGGACTCTCGCCCGGTACCAGGACTCTCGCCCGGTAGTAGGACTCTCGCCCGGTACCAGGACTCTCGCCCGGTAGTAGGACTCTCGCCCGGTACCAGGACTCTCGCCCGGTACCAGGACTCTCTCCCGGTACCAAGACTCTCTCCCGGTAGTAGGACTCTCTCCCGGTACCAGGACCCTCGCCCGGTACCAGGACTCTCGCCCGGTACCAGGACTCTCGCCCGGTACCAGGACTCTCGCCCGGTAACAGGACTCTCGCCCGGTACCAGGACTCTCGCCCGGTAGTAGGACTCTCGCCCGGTACCAGGACTCTCGCCCGGTACCAGGACTCTCGCCCGGTACCAGGACTCTCTCCCGGTACCAAGACTCTCTCCCGGTAGTAGGACTCTCTCCCGGTACCAGGACCCTCGCCCGGTACCAGGACTCTCGCCCGGTACCAGGACTCTCGCCCGGTACCAAGACTCTCGCCCGGTAGTAGGACTCTCTCCCGGTACCAGGACCCTCGCCCGGTACCAGGACTCTCGCCCGGTACCAGAAATCTCCCCCGGTACCAGGACTCTCCCGGTACCGGGGGAGATACCGGGAGCCCTGGTACAAGGACTCTTCCCTGGTACCATGACTCTCCCGTCGTACCAGGACTCTCCCCTGGTACCAGGATTCTCCCCTCGTACCATGACTCTCGCCGGTACCAGGGTATTTGCATGACACTGTCCAACCTACTAACGCCTTCCTATACGTGTGTATTTCCTTAATAAAAGGAAGAAGAAGCTTTCTTTTAAATTATTGTTTAGTTTTCTCGATTATATTATCTACATTATTTAACAATTTAAGGTAATAATTAAAATGCTAAAAAAAAAATATTTGTTTGAAAAAATGCAAATAATTTACTTCATTTCGTAGAGAACACCTTGTAGGATAGCTGGAAGAGATTCGATCCCGGGTCGTCCACACAGCTGGTCTGGAGTGTATAATCCCTCGCACCGCAGCCAAACACTCCGGGATTATCACTGCTCACTGGTTGGTGACCAATGTAGTGACTACAGACCAGACCCAAGTAAAGCTTTCAGCTCCAGCTTCATTATCACTTACACGATGTATATATTAGTGAATATATATATCAATGTGTAGTGAATATAGTGAATATAATGAGTGGACAAAGTCCACGAGGGCTGTGAGGGGGCGGCGAACCTCCGACCTTGGTATTGCCAAGCCGCACCCCCTACCACTGGACCTACGCTCACTTGTGTGTTAAGGAATATATTATCCACGTTCATCTTACCTTAACCGTAATCATATTCTTCAAATCATATAAACAATCATCAGACTCGTACTGCTAATTATATCCGGGTTGGCATCTTTTGGTAATTATTTACTTCGGGGTTATTGCTGTGCTTCTATGTGTTGCGGTTATCGTTGTCGGCCATCGTTCATATTGTTGAGGTTATCGTTAGTTTTTATCGTATGTGTCGCTGTTGTTCTTGTATTTAGGATCTTTTGTGATCTACCGACCATAGGTACAACAATACCACCCACCTATGGGTGGTATTGTTGTACCTATGGTTGGTATTGTTGTACCTATGGTTGGTATTGTTGTACCTATGGTCGGTATTGTTGTACCTATGGTTGGTATTGTTGTACCTATGGTCGGTATTGTTGTACCTATGGTTGGTATTGTTGTACCTATGGTTGGTATTGTTGTACCTATGGTCGGTATTGTTGTACCTATGGTTGGTATTGTTGTACCTATGGTCGGTATTGTTGTTCCTATGGTTGGTATTGTTGTACCTATGGTCGGTATTGTTGTACCTATGGTTGGTATTGTTGTACCTATGGTCGGTATTGTGGTACCTATGGTCGGTATTGTTGTACCTATGGTCGGTATTGTTGTACCTATGGTTGGTATTGTTGTACCTATGGTCGGTATTGTTGTACCTATGGTCGGTATTGTTGTACCTATGGTCGGTATTGTTGTACCTATGGTCGGTATTGTTGTACCTATGGTTGGTATTGTTGTACCTATGGTCAGTATTGTTGTACCTCTAGTCGGTATTGTTGTACCTATGGTCGGTATTGTTGTACCTATGGTTGGTATTGTTGTACCTATGGTTGGTATTGTTGTACCTCTGGTCGGTATTGTTGTACCTATGGTTGGTATTGTTGTACCTATGGTCGGTATTGTTGTACCTATGGTCGGTATTGTTGTACCTATGGTCGGTATTGTTGTACCTCTGGTCGGTATTGTTGTACCTATGGTCGGTATTGTTGTACCTATGGTTGGTATTGTTGTACCTATGGTTGGTATTGTTGTACCTCTGGTCGGTATTGTTGTACCTATGGTTGGTATTGTTGTACCTATGGTCGGTATTGTTGTACCTATGGTCGGTATTGTTGTACCTATGGTTGTTATTGTTGTACCTATGGTCGGTATTGTTGTACCTATGGTCGGTATTGTTGTATCTATGGTTGTTATTGTTGTACCTATGGTTGGTATTGTTGTACCTATGGTCGGTATTGTTGTACCTATGGTCGGTATTGTTGTACCTATGGTCGGTATTGTTGTACCTATGGTTGGTATTGTTGTACCTATGGTCGGTATTGTTGTACCTATGGTTGTTATTGTTGTACCTATGGTCGGTATTGTTGTACCTATGGTCGGTATTGTTGTACCTCTGGTCGGTATTGTTGTACCTATGGTCGGTATTGTTGTACCTATGGTCGGTATTGTTGTACCTATGGTTGGTATTGTTGTACCTATGGTTGGTATTGTTGTACCTATGGTCGGTATTGTTGTACCTCTGGTCGGTATTGTTGTACCTATGGTCGGTATTGTTGTACCTATGGTCGGTATTGTTGTACCTATGGTTGGTATTGTTGTACCTATGGTTGGTATTGTTGTACCTATGGTCGGTATTGTTGTACCTATGGTTGGTATTGTTGTACCTATGGTTGGTATTGTTGTACCTATGGTTGGTATTGTTGTAGTTATAGTCAGTTAAGGTGAAGTTATTATTAGTATTGTTGTAGTTATCGTCAATGCTATAATTATTGTCTGTTATGTTCAGATAACATCTAGTTTTCATGGTTATCTTCGATAGTGTTATCATCGTCGATGTTGTAGTTATTGTCGGTGTTATTGTGGTTATCGTCGCTGTTATTGTTGTTATCATTGGTGGTGGAGTTGTTATCATCAGGGATGTTGCGATGATGTTTGTTTGTGTTGTAGTTATCGTCGAAGTTGTTTTGGTTATATGCGCATTGTCGTGGTTTTCGTTGGCTTTGTCGTCGTTATCGTTGGTATTATTGTGGTTATCGTTGTTACTGCTGAGGGTATAGTTGACGGTGTTGTGGTTATCGTCGCGCTTTTGTTGTGGCTTATTGTGCATATTGTTGTAGTTATCGTAGACTGTGTTGTAGTTATCGTTGACTTTGTTGTGGTCATTGTTGTCGTTGCTGTAGCTATCGTTTTTGTTATCAGTAGCGTTTTAGATATCGTTAATAGTGTTATGGATCTTATTTAGGTAAATCCTATAATACAATAGACTAATCGGAGAGGTGTCTTGTGTATCGTTCAATTCCGGTAAGTCACTGGGAAGCCTCCACGACCCGGGTAGGGGGAGAGTGGTTCCACTTCTCACTTCTATATCCCAAAATATGTAAATTGAAGTTGTATATATATTTATATGGAAATGAAACTGGGAGAGGGAAGGACGCTAATCGATAAACTAAAATGTCATCAGCAAGTGAACGTTGTGTGGATGGGGGAGAAGGAGAGAGAGAGAGAGAGAGAGAGAGAGAGAGAGAGAGAGAGAGAGAGAGAGAGAGAGAGAGAGAGAGAGAGAGAGAGAGAGAGAGAGAGAGAGAGAGAGAGAGAGAGAGAGATAGAGAGAGAGAGAGAGAGAGAGAGAGAGAGAGAGAGAGAGAGAGAGAGAGAGAGAGAGAGAGAGAGAGAGAGAGAGAGAGAGAGAGAGAGAGAGAGAGAGAGAGAGAGAGAGAGAGAGAGATGGGGGAGGGGGTTGTTGAATATCAGTTGGCATCGTAGCGGCTTATGACTTATTTAAATTATATGTTTTTATTCATATTTGTACATATTCAGGAATTTGTACTCCAGTTTATTGACAGTTAAGAGGCGGGACCACAGAGCCAGAGCTCAACCCCCGTAAGCACAACTAGGTGAGTACAACTAGGTGAGGGAGACGGGGAGTCTACCTCCCTCACACACCTTACACGTCACGTCTAATCACTGTAACAATTTGGACAACATACTGTCTTCACATATCATTACACCAAGCCTAATCACAACTTTAACCCCCCCCTCCCCCAAGACTTTCCTCATATCACCCTATCACTCTAACCATTTCCACTACACACTCTCTACATTACTGTTGTCTTAAGGTTGTACCAAGAAAGCACATCTTTATGATCAATAGTTTTGAATGTCGCTGTGTGAATAGTTTTTATTATTATTATTTATATATTAGGTACATCTGCATTTGTGCAGCTGCCATAGACTTTATGAAGGGGAGAACAGTGGGTCAAAAGCTAGCTACGTGGTGCTAAAAACTTCCCCATCACACAAGATGGTTAGTCATAGAGAGGCATGTGATAAGTAGTCTGCACTGACAGACTCCGGGTGCATTATGAGGACTGCGGGCGATGAGACACAATAACGTGGCTAAAGTATGTTGACCAGACCACACGCTACAAGACTTGACTTCTAGTATCGACTTGAGAATGGTCCAGGACGGACTGGAACGTCGTCGTGCATTATGAGGACTGCTAAACTCTATGGACTTTTAGGTGCAATTTTCATATCAAGTGACCATCTGGAGCAGAGGCCGCTTCCCCCTTCATGAGTGGCATTGGGGGGAATGAGCTGACCTCGACCACGCTATAAGACTCTATAAGGCTCAATAAGGCTATAAGAATCCTCGTAAAATTACCAGTCACCATGTAAAGTTGTGTTTGGCGTCCAACCTTTGACAGATAAACAAATGGACAGACTTTCTTTATAATAGATTGTTGGAGCACCTGGCAGTGCTCACGTCTTTGTCTGCCCCCCTCCCTCGCACCCATTCTCCATGCTCACCCTCTCCCTCCCCATAATCCCTCCCCATAATCCCTCCCCCTCTCTCTCTCTCTCTCTCTCTCTCTCTCTCTATATATATATATATATATATATATATATATATATATATATATATATATGTGTGTGTGTGTGTGTGTGTGTGTGTGTGTGTGTGTGTGTGTGTGTGTGTGTGTGTGTGTGTGTGTGTGTGTGTGTGTGTGTGTGTGACAGTACGCAATACCCCTCAAGTTATGCTAGGTCAATAAAAAAATAACTGTTCCTAAGTAAATGTATTAAAAAAGAAGCTTCCAAAGAAAGCTAAATATGGCCCACTTGATATGGAGTCTCAGGTTACATTACTTTTATCTTGTCGTGTCGTGGCGTGGTGGTCAAGGGCCTGTGCTTGGGAGTACCAAGTGAGCGGGTTCGTACCCTCCTCAAGGCTCCTTCTCATTTTCTCATTGATACATCACGTTAGTGATATTTCATCGTGTATGGCCGACTATTCATGATTTCTAATGTAGATACAATAGAACATATACAATAGTTTTATTTGCAGCTCGCTATAGGGAGCCCAACCACTTGGGGTGGATGGTAGAGCGACGGTCTCCCTTCATGCAGGTCGGTGTTCAATCCCCGACCGTCCAAGTAGTTGGGCACATACCCTCCCCCCCCCGTCCCATCCCAAATCCTTATCCTCACCCCTTCCCAGTACTATATAGACGTGTTGGCACGGCGCTTTCCCCTGATAATTCCTCCTCCTCCTCGCAATAGGGAAACCAAGAGACGAAATTACCTTCCTAACAACCCAATTAACCGAGCACCATCTGAAGTGACCATCTGGAGCAGAGGCCGCTTCCCCCTTCATGAGTGGCATTGGGGGGAATGAGCTGACCTCGACCACGCTATAAGACTCTATAAGGCTCAATAAGGCTATAAGAATCCTCGTAAAATTACCAGTCACCATGTAAAGTTGTGTTTGGCGTCCAACCTTTGACAGATAAACAAATGGACAGACTTTCTTTATAATAGATTGTTGGAGCACCTGGCAGTGCTCTCGTCTTTGTCTGCCCCCCTCCCTCGCACCCATTCTCCATGCTCACCCTCTCCCTCCCCATAATCCCTCCCCATAATCCCTCCCCCTCTCTCTCTCTCTCTCTCTCTCTCTCTCTCTCTCTCTATATATATATATATATATATATATATATATATATATATATATATATATATATATATATATATATATATATATATGTGTGTGTGTGTGTGTGTGTGTGTGTGTGTGTGTGTGTGTGTGTGTGTGTGTGTGTGTGTGTGTGTGTGTGTGTGTGTGTGTGTGTGTGTGTGTGTGTGTGTGTGACAGTACGCAATACCCCTCAAGTTATGCTAGGTCAATAAAAAAATAACTGTTCCTAAGTAAATGTATTAAAAAAGAAGCTTCCAAAGAAAGCTAAATATGGCCCACTTGATATGGAGTCTCAGGTTACATTACTTTTATCTTGTCGTGTCGTGGCGTGGTGGTCAAGGGCCTGTGCTTGGGAGTACCAAGTGAGCGGGTTCGTACCCTCCTCAAGGCTCCTTCTCATTTTCTCATTGATACATCACGTTAGTGATATTTCATCGTGTATGGCCGACTATTCATGATTTCTAATGTAGATACAATAGAACATATACAATAGTTTTATTTGCAGCTCGCTATAGGGAGCCCAACCACTTGGGGTAGATGGTAGAGCGACGGTCTCCCTTCATGCAGGTCGGTGTTCAATCCCCGACCGTCCAAGTAGTTGGGCACATACCCCCCCCCCCCCCCCCGTCCCATCCCAAATCCTTATCCTCACCCCTTCCCAGTACTATATAGACGTGTTGGCACGGCGCTTTCCCCTGATAATTCCTCCTCCTCCTCGCAATAGGGAAACCAAGAGACGAAATTACCTTCCTAACAACCCAATTAACCGAGCACAAATAAGTATATATAAACACGAGTCTCAACATTGAAGACTCTTGCTATGAGAGAGCGCGATTACATCTCTCACTTTGTTATATACTAATGTTCACCAGATCTCTGCCGTCTAAAACATTTTAAACTCTTCCTTTCCATGTGATATCACTGTTATTATGGTGTATAATTTCGAGCATAGCGTAATATTAGAGAGCGAGCATTGTGTGAAAAGAAATACTACCCGTAGCAATAATCGCATTTTTTAATGTGGACGATATTTAACAGGCTTTCGTTCTGATATTGCGAAGTAATTGCTGTTTTCACGTTAAATGGAAGCTGAAATGGCCGCCAATCCGAACTAATAACCTGATGGCCGGTCCGATACTGTGGAAATGGAGTTTGGTAAGTCGGAGTCGGGAGCCGGAAAGCGACTCTGCATTTGATGGTGGCATATTACCTTACCTTAAGGTTAGGGATATTGCCTTACCTTAAGGTTAGGGATATTGCCTTACCTTAAGGTTAGGGATATTGCCTTACCTTAAGGTTAGGGATATTGCCTTACCTTAAGGTAAGGGATATTGCGTTACCTTAAGGTAAGGGATATTACCTTACCTTAAGGTAAGGGATATTACCTTACCTTAAGGTAAGGGATATTACCTTACCTTAAGATAAGGGATATTGCCTTACCTTAAGGTAAGGGATATTACCTTACCTTAAGGTAAGGGATATTACCTTACCTTAAGGTAAGGGATATTACCTTACCTTAAGATAAGGGATATTGCCTTACCTTAAGGTAAGGGATATTACCTTACCTTAAGGTAAGGGATATTACCTTACCTTAAGGTAAGGGATATTACCTTACCTTAAGGTAAGGGATATTACCTTATCCGACACAACAAAACACTTCTCGCATTCTCCTTTTTTTTTTTAATAACCGTTTGGAGAATTTTCCTTCGACGATGGAGTGTTTATAATTGTTTTTCGTAACTGCTGCAGTTGGATCCTTTTCTGCGTATTTCTATGTATTAGTGTCGTAAACTAACATGTTGGTCGGTATTGTGTTTCATTTATAGGTACTGGTTGAGTTGACTTTGTTTATTATGCACCCAATTGTCATTCAGTATGTTTTATTTTTATTTTTAAAAATAAAAACAATATACAAGGGAACAAACAAAAAAACACAAGGAAAATCTGGTACAAACACAGTATAACAGTGGAATAACATAAAAAACAATAGAAACATACACAAACGTCAAAGAAGAATAAAACAGTATACAGAGCACAACACCGATACCCCGACACGGGCACCGGATACATAAGCAGACAAAAGGCTACACATAACACCACATATATGTGGTAACATATAACACACCCTACCTGCAAAGATACTCAGACTGTAAAGGAAAAATAAGACAATACACAGAGCATGAAACAGAAAAACCCAACAAGGGTATCGGATAAATCATAAGGTAACACAGAACAGCACATAAAATATAACATAAATAACAAACCACACCCACAACCAAAGACACAAAACAGAAACCTATAGAGGACCAGTCACACAAAGCTAACCCACACCTCCCACACACAGGATCAAATCAGTACAGTACAAAACCTCACAGTCCACAAAAGTTATATACACATAGGCAAAAGCACAGAATAATGTGTACACACACAAGAAACACACACGCCAACTTCTAGACAAACGCATAAAGAACCAACCACACAACATGCAACAACCAAACGCCCGAGCACAAGTAGCACAGGCCAAGGCATATCTAAGCCAAAATAAACACAGAAAAATGCTGGCCCACGCAGGAGCCGAAAACAACCCCCAAACTACACCCCCACACGCACACAGAAACAACCGGCACCCGGAGGCACTGAAACACACCACTCACGCACAGGAGCAACACTATCCCAAGTAAGACACACACAACCCACGCAACCCCCGCCAAGGAGGTCCAAAGAAAAGTGAAGGGAGCACAAAGCGTAACCAATCCCATTCAACCACCTAAACCTCCCCCCCCCCCCAAAACACACTGACACCCCATCCCCACCCAAGACCAAGCACCGTCACAACCACCGACGCACCCACCGACCCAAAAGCAGCCCCACGAACATAGGCATCCGTGAACCAACGACTAAACTCCGCCGGAAAAGTGCGCTGCAACCACCAACAGGTAAATCGCATGCGCCCCCGCAAAAAGCTCAAAACACGAGTAACCCAATAACCCTCCCGCCTCCCAACCCACACACAAAACACATAATCCGCTATCAAAACACACAATACACTGCGCACCCTCCGCGAACTACTCGGAAAAGACAGAAACAAAAACCGCAAAGCATCACCCTTACACCTCGGCTCACAAAATACCTCCAGGACATCCCGAAACCAGTCAACCAACCCCTGCAACCGGACACAAAAATAAAAGACATGCACCTGCGTCTCACGAAAGCCACAGTGCACACACGCCACAGAATCACGCAACCCAAGCATACACAACTGCTCATTCGTCGCCAGCGACAAGTGCAGAAACCGAAACAGCAACTCCCACTGCTGCGGCGCCAAGAACCTACCCCCCAAACTCGACCAGACAACACTCCAATCCCAACAAGGCCTTCACCCGAGGCTGCACCCGAGGCAACAACACCCCATACACAGCCTTGCACGAAAAGGACATAAAATCAGGGTGATGGCAGAGCACCCAAAGAATCACCTCATTCAGTAAGTGGAAGGTGACAAGGTTAGGAAGTGAATGAACCAAACATTGGTTTAGCTAAACAAGTTCAATAATTGATGGGCTTCTTACATAGATTGTTAACCCGGACATCAACAGATAATTCACAGTTTGTTAAAGTAACGTTACCGTGACCCTAAGAGGTCCAACTCAACTGATGAGACTTTAAATAGTTGAGATTACCAATAATTAGTTGACTTGGCGGATAATTAATGTTAGATACATTAAATTATTACACTATTTTCAGTACACAGAGCAGCACGAAGGACTGATGATTTTTTTATTGATATATAAAAAACCAAAGTACAAAAACAGGAAACAAGTGCAAAACAACATATGGATTCAAACAATCGTGCTTATACCTGAAACAACAAAGCAAACACCATGAAACGGACATAAAATACACTCAAGAGGTCAGAGTAAAGCACACAGGATACAAGCAAAGACAAACCCACAAACAGCATGGGACAGAGAATGCATACGGTAAGCAACAAATAAATGACATAAGTAAAATAACAAAATGTTACAAGAAAAAATACACAAAAGTTACAAAAAATTTACATAAAGCCAAAAACCCGTAGAACAGAAAGGGGAGGAAAATAGAACACAATCTCGGGCAGTCCGACCCCACACACAGCAACCCGTTATCGCACTTGCTTTTAGTCAATATTGGCTTATTTAATAAGTGCATATGTGACATACTAATTGATTGTGAATATTTTAGCTTACCTTGAAAAGCTTCGTAGAAAACACCGACCTCACCTAACCTTCTTAGTATGTTAAGATAAGCATCTTATTGCTTCTTATTTACAATTATTACTTAACCTACATCGTTGATAGGTTAAGTAATAATTGTAATTAAGAAGCAATAAGATGCTTATCTTAACATACTAAGAAGGTTAGGTGAGGTCGGTGTTTTCTATGAAGCTTTTCAAGGTAAGCTAAAATATTCACAATCAATTAGTATGTCACATATGCACTTATTAAATAAGCCAATGTTGACTATAAGAAAGTGCAATAACGGGTTGCACACAGAGGAGCAGAACCGGACACAAATGAGGAAACCAACAGCAAAAGAACAGTAAACCCCAAAAATACACATAAGAATATAAATAGCATAAAATATGTACAAAGAATAAAGCAATTACAAGGACAAATAAATAAACACACACACACAACCCATGCAACAAACACACGGAACAGCAACACACACAACGCACAACCACACCACCCCACATCAACACCCCCACGACCCCAACACTCGGGGTGCACACAAGGAGAGGAAAGAACACCAAACACCCACAACTGCACACAACCACAACACAAACACAAATATAGAACAAAGGCAAAGCACAAAACAAATTGCAAATACATCAGAATAGGCCCACGCAGGCGCCAGGAACACCCACACCACACACACACACACAAGAGCCAGGAACACCCACACCACACACACACGCAGGCGCCAGGAACACCCACACCACACACACACGCAGGAGCCAGGAACACCCACACCACACACACACGCACAGGAGCCAGGAACACCCACACCACACACACACGCACAGGAGCCAGGAACACCCACACCACACACACACACGCAGGAGCCAGGAACACCCACACCACACACACACACGCAGGAGCCAGGAACACCCACACCACACACACACGCAGGAGCCAGGAACACCCACACCACACACACACACGCAGGAGCCAGGAACACCCACACCACACACACACGCAGGAGCCAGGAACACCCACACCACACACACACGCACAGGAGCCAGGAACACCCACACCACACACACACACACGCAGGAGCCAGGAACACCCACACCACACACACACACGCAGGAGCCAGGAACACCCACACCACACACACACGCAGGAGCCAGGAACACCCACACCACACACACACGCACAGGAGCCAGGAACACCCACACCACACACACACACGCAGGAGCCAGGAACACCCACACCACACACACACGCACAGGAGCCAGGAACACCCACACCACACACACACACGCAGGAGCCAGGAACACCCACACCACACACACACACGCAGGAGCCAGGAACACCCACACCACACACACACGCACAGGAGCCAGGAACACCCACACCACACACACACGCAGGAGCCAGGAACACCCACACCACACACACAAGCAGGAGCCAGGAACACCCACACCACACACACACGCACAAGAGCCAGGAACACCCACACCACACACACACACACACACAGGAGCCAGGAACAAACACCCACACCACACACACACACGCAGGAGCCAGGAACACCCACACCACACACACACACGCAGGAGCCAGGAACACCCACACCACACACACGCACAGGAGCCAGGAACACCAACACCACACACACACACGCAGGAGCCAGGAACACCCACACCACACACACACGCACAGGAGCCAGGAACACCCACACCACACACACACACACGCAGGAGCCAGGAACACCCACACCACACACACACACGCAGGAGCCAAGAACACCCACACCACACACACACGCAGGAGCCAGGAACACCCACACCACACACACACGCACAGGAGCCAGGAACACCCACACCACACACACACGCAGGAGCCAGGAACACCCACACCACACACACACGCACAAGAGCCAGGAACACCCACACCACACACACACACACACAGGAGCCAGGAACAAACACCCACACCACACACACACACGCAGGAGCCAGGAACACCCACAACACACACACACACGCAGGAGCCAGGAACACCCACACCACACACACACACAGGAGCCAGTAACACCCACACCACACACACACGCAGGAGCCAGGAACACCCACACCACACACACACACGCAGGAGCCAGGAACACTAACACCACACACACACACTCAGGAGCCAGGAACACCCACACCACACACACACACTCAGGAGCCAGGAACACCCACACCACACACACACGCAGGAGCCAGGAACACCCACACCAAACACACACGCACAAGAGCCAGGAACACCCACACCACACACACACACACACAGGAGCCAGGAACAAACACCCACACCACACACACACACGCAGGAGCCAGGAACACCCACACCACACACACACACGCAGGAGCCAGGAACACCCACACCACACACACAAGCAGGAGCCAGGAACACCCACACCAAACACACACGCAGGAGCCAGGAACACCCACACCACACACACACGCAGGAGCCAGGAACACCCACACCACACACACACACACAGGAGCCAGGAACACCCACACCACACACACACACGCAGGAGCCAGGAACACCCACACCACACACACACACAGGAGCCAGGAACACCCACACCACACACACACACAGGAGCCAGGAACACCCACACCACACACACACACAGGAGCCAGGAACACCCACACCACACACACACACAGGAGCCAGTAACACCCACACCACACACACACACAGGAGCCAGGAACACCCACACCACACACACACACGCAGGAGCCAGGAACACCCACACCAAACACACACGCAGGAGCCAGGAACACCCACACCACACACACACGCAGGAGCCAGGAACACCCACACCACACACACACACACAGGAGCCAGGAACACCCTCACCACACACACACACGTAGGAGCCAGGAACACCCACACCACACACACACGCAGGAGCCAGGAACACCCACACCACACACACACACAGGAGCCAGGAACACCCACACCACACACACACGCAGGAGCCAGGAACACCCACACCACACACACACACAGGAGCCAGGAACACCCACACCACACACATACACGCAGGAGCCAGGAACACCCACAACACACACACACGCAGGAGCCAGGAACACCCACACCACACACACACACACAGGAGCCAGGAACACCCACACCACACACACACGCAGGAGCCAGGAACACCCACACCACACACACACACAGGAGCCAGGAACACCCACACCACACACACACACGCAGGAGCCAGGAACACCCACACCACACACACACGCAGGAGCCAGGAACACCCACACCACACACACACGCAGGAGCCAGGAACACCCACACCACACACACACACAGGAGCCAGGAACACCCACACCACTCACACACACGCAGAAGCCAGGAACACCCACACCACACACACACACGCAGGAGCCAGGAACACCCACACCACACACACACACACGCAGGAGCCAGGAACACCCACACCACACACACACACAGGAGCCAGGAACACCCACACCACACACACACGCAGGAGCCAGGAACACCCACACCACACACACACACGCAGGAGCCAGGAACACCCACACCACACACACACGCAGGAGCCAGGAACACCCACACCACACACACACACACACGCAGGAGCCAGGAACAAACACCCACACACACACACACGCAGGAGCCAGGAACACCCACATCACACACACACGCAGGAGCCAGGAACACCCACACCACACACACACGCAGGAGCCAGGAACACCCACACCACACACACACACGCAGGAGCCAGGAACACCCACACCACACACACACACACAGGAGCCAGGAACACACACACCACACACACACGCAGGAGCCAGGAACACCCACACCACACACACACACAGGAGCCAGGAACAAACACCCACACACACACACACACACAGGAGCCAGGAACACCCACACCACACACACACGCAGGAGCCAGGAACACCCACACCACACACACACACGCAGGAGCCAGGAACAAACACCCACACCACACACACACACAGGAGCCAGGAACACCCACACCACACACACACACGCAGGACCCAGGAACACCCACACCACACACACACACAGGAGCCAGGAACAAACACCCACACCACACACACACACACAGGAGCCAGCAACACCCACACCAAACACACACGCAGGAGCCAGGAACACCCACACCACACACACACGCAGGAGCCAGGAACACCCACACCACACACACACACACAGGAGCCAGGAACACCCACACCACACACACACACAGGAGCCAGGAACAAACACCCACACCACACACACACACACAGGAGCCAGGAACACCCACACCAAACACACACGCAGGAGCCAGGAACACCCACACCACACACACACGCAGGAGCCAGGAACACCCACACCACACACACACACACAGGAGCCAGGAACACCCACACCACACACACACACGCAGGAGCCAGGAACACCCACACCACACACACACACAGGAGCCAGGAACACCCACACCACACACACACACAGGAGCCAGGAACACCCACACCACACACACACACAGGAGCCAGGAACACCCACACCACACACACACACAGGAGCCAGTAACACCCACACCACACACACACACAGGAGCCAGGAACACCCACACCACACACACACACGCAGGAGCCAGGAACACCCACACCACACACACACGCAGGAGCCAGGAACACCCACACCACACACACACGCAGGAGCCAGGAACACCCACACCACACACACACACACAGGAGCCAGGAACACCCACACCACACACACACACGCAGGAGCCAGGAACACCCACACCACACACACACGCAGGAGCCAGGAACACCCACACCACACACACACACAGGAGCCAGGAACACCCACACCACACACACACGCAGGAGCCAGGAACACCCACACCACACACACACGCAGGAGCCAGGAACACCCACACCACACACACACACAGGAGCCAGGAACACCCACACCACACACACACACGCAGGAGCCAGGAACACCCACACCACACACACACGCAGGAGCCAGGAACACCCACACCACACACACACGCAGGAGCCAGGAACACCCACACCACACACACACACAGGAGCCAGGAACACCCACACCACTCACACACACGCAGAAGCCAGGAACACCCACACCACACACACACACGCAGGAGCCAGGAACACCCACACCACACACACACACGCAGGAGCCAGGAACACCCACACCACACACACACACAGGAGCCAGGAACACCCACACCACACACACACGCAGGAGCCAGGAACACCCACACCACACACACACACGCAGGAGCCAGGAACACCCACACCACACACACACGCAGGAGCCAGGAACACCCACAAAACACACACACACACACGCAGGAGCCAGGAACAAACACCCACACACACACACACGCAGGAGCCAGGAACACCCACACCACACACACACGCAGGAGCCAGGAACACCCACACCACACACACACGCAGGAGCCAGGAACACCCACACCACACACACACACGCAGGAGCCAGGAACAAACACCCACACCACACACACACACACAGGAGCCAGGAACACCCACACCACACACACACGCAGGAGCCAGGAACACCCACACCACACACACACACAGGAGCCAGGAACACCCACACCACACACACACACAGGAGCCAGGGACAAACACCCACACCACACACACACGCAGGAGCCAGGAACACCCACACCACACACACACACGCAGGAACCAGGAACAAACACCCACACCACACACGCAGGAGCCAGGAACAAACACCCACACCACACACACACACGCAGGAGCCAGGAACACCCACACCACACACACGCAGGAGCCAGGAACAAACACCCACACCACACACACACACGCAGGAGCCAGGAACAAACACCCACACCACACACACACACGCAGGAGCCAGGAACAAACACCCACACCACACACACACACGCAGGAGCCAGGAACACCCACACCACACACACGCAGGAGCCAGGAACACCCACACCTCACACACACACGCAGGAGCCAGGAACAAACACCCACACACACACACACACACAGGAGCCAGGAACACCCACACCACACACACACGCAGGAGCCAGGAACACCCACACCACACACACACACGCAGGAGCCAGGAACAAACACCCACACCACACACACACGCAGGAGCCAGGAACACCCACACCACACACACACACACAGGAGCCAGGAACACCCACACCACACACACACACGCAGGACCCAGGAACACCCACACCACACACACACACAGGAGCCAGGAACAAACACCCACACCACACACACACACGCAGGAGCCAGGAACACCCACATCACACACACACACGCAGGAGCCAGGAACACCCACACCACACACACACGCAGGAGCCAGGAACACCCACACCACACACACACACAGGAGCCATGAACAAACACCCACACCACACACACACACGCAGGAGCCAGGAACACCCACACCACACACACACACGCAGGAGCCAGGAACACCCACACCACACACACACGCAGGAGCCAGGAACACCCACACCACACACACACGCAGGAACCAGGAACACCCACACCACACACACACACAGGAGCCAGGAACACCCACACCACACACACACGCAGGAGCCAGGAACAAACACCCACACACACACACGCAGGAGCCAGGAACACCCACACCACACACACACACGCAGGAGCCAGGAACACCCACACCACACACACACACAGGAGCCAGGAACACCCACACCACACACACACGCAGGAGCCAGGAACAAACACCCACACACACACACGCAGGAGCCAGGAACAAACACCCACACCACACACACACACAGGAGCCAGGAACACCCACACCACACACACACACAGGAGCCAGGAACACCCACACCACACACACACACAGGAGCCAGGAACACCCACACCACACACACACACAGGAGCCAGGAACACCCACACCACACACACACACAGGAGCCAGGAACAAACACCCACACCACACACACACACAGGAGCCAGGAACACCCACACCACACACACACGCAGGAGCCAGGAACACTCACACCACACACACACACGCAGGAGCCAGGAACACCCACACCACACACACACACGCAGGAGCCAGGAACACCCACACCACACACACACACAGGAGCCAGGAACACCCACACCACACACACACGCAGGAGCCAGGAACACCCACACCACACACACACGCAGGAGCCAGGAACAAACACCCACACCACACACACACACAGGAGCCAGGAACACCCACACCACACACACACACACACGCAGGAGCCAGGAACAAACACCCACACCACACACACACACAGGAGCCAGGAACACCCACACCACACACACACACACACGCAGGAGCCAGGAACAAACACCCACACCACACACACACGCAGGAGCCAGGAACAAACACCCACACCACACACACGCAGGAGCCAGGAAGAAACACCCACACCACACACACACACTGGAGCCAGGAACACCCACACCACACACACACACACACGCAAGAGCCAGGAACAAACACCCACACCACACACACACACAGGAGCCAGGAACACCCTCACCACACACACACACGCAGGAGCCAGGAACACCCACACCACACACACACACAGGAGCCAGGAACAAACACCCACACCACACACACACACGCAGGAGCCAGGAACACCCACACCACACACACACACGCAGGAGCCAGGAACACCCACACCACACACACACGCAGGAGCCAGGAACACCCACACCACACACACACACAGGAGCCATGAACAAACACCCACACCACACACACACACGCAGGAGCCAGGAACACCCACACCACACACACACACGCCGGAGCCAGGAACACCCACACCACACACACACGCAGGAGCCAGGAACACCCACACCACACACACACGCAGGAACCAGGAACACCCACACCACACACACACACAGGAGCCAGGAACACCCACACCACACACACACGCAGGAGCCAGGAACAAACACCCACACACACACACGCAGGAGCCAGGAACACCCACACCACACACACACACGCAGGAGCCAGGAACACCCACACCACACACACACACAGGAGCCAGGAACACCCACACCACACACACACGCAGGAGCCAGGAACAAACACCCACACACACACACGCAGGAGCCAGGAACAAACACCCACACCACACACACACACAGGAGCCAGGAACACCCACACCACACACACACACAGGAGCCAGGAACACCCACACCACACACACACACAGGAGCCAGGAACACCCACACCACACACACACACAGGAGCCAGGAACAAACACCCACACCACACACACACACAGGAGCCAGGAACACCCACACCACACACACACGCAGGAGCCAGGAACACTCACACCACACACACACACGCAGGAGCCAGGAACACCCACACCACACACACACACGCAGGAGCCAGGAATACCCACACCACACACACACACAGGAGCCAGGAACACCCACACCACACACACACGCAGGAGCCAGGAACACCCACACCACACACACACGCAGGAGCCAGGAACAAACACCCACACCACACACACACACAGGAGCCAGGAACACCCACACCACACACACACACACACGCAGGAGCCAGGAACAAACACCCACACCACACACACACACAGGAGCCAGGAACACCCACACCACACACACACACACACGCAGGAGCCAGGAACAAACACCCACACCACACACACACGCAGGAGCCAGGAACAAACACCCACACCACACACACGCAGGAGCCAGGAACAAACACCCACACCACACACACACACAGGAGCCAGGAACACCCACACCACACACACACACACACGCAAGAGCCAGGAACAAACACCCACACCACACACACACACAGGAGCCAGGAACACCCTCACCACACACACACGCAGGAGCCAGGAACAAACACCCACACCACACACACACACAGGAGCCAGGAACACCCACCCCACACACACACGCAGGAGCCAGGACCACCCACACCACACACACACACAGGAGCCAGGAACAAACACCCACACCACACACACACAGGAGCCAGGAACACCCACACCACACACACACACGCAGGAGCCAGGAACACCCACACCACACACACACACAGGAGCCAGGAACAAACACCCACACCACACACACACACGCAGGAGCCAGAAATACCCACACCACACACACACACACAGGAGCCAGGAACACCCACACCACACACACACGGAGGAGCCAGGAACAAACACCCACACCACACACACACACAGGAGCCAGGAACACCCACACCACACACACACGCAGGAGCCAGGAACAAACACCCACACCATACACACGCAGGAGCCAGGAACACCCACACCACACACACACGCAGGAGCCAGGAACACCCACACCACACACACACACGCAGGAGCCAGGAACACCCACACCACACACACACACAGGAGCCAGGAACAAACACCCACACCACACACACACGCATTAGCCAGGAACAAACACCCCACACCACACACACACACACAGGAGCCAGGATCACCCACACCACACACACACACGCAGGAGCCAGGAACACCCACACCACACACACACAGGAACCAGGAACAAACACCCACACCACACACACACACGCAGGAGCCAGGAACACCCACACCACAGACACACACACACACACAGGAGTAGTAGGGATGACACGCCACAGGGGAATTTTTTTTCTGGGAGAAAATTCCCCTGTAGCGTGTCGGGGTTTTCAGGTGAATTTAGAAATTCCCCTGTAGCGTGTCGGGGTTTTCAGGTGAATTTGGGGAGTCACAGATTTGGGATTAAGGATTTCTTATGAGTGAGTAATTTCCGAGATTTTAGAAGTATGGAATTCTTATGAGAAAAATAATTTTCGAGACTTAGAAGTTTGTTAAAGGTCTTATGGGAGAAATTCAAATTCGTGTTTATGAGCCAGGGTTTTCAGGTAAATTTTGTCAGTCACAGATTTTAGAAGTTGTTAAAGTTCTTATCACGAAATAATGCCATACGAGTTTTGTTAAAGTTTTTATTTGTTTCTTACTTAGAAACTTGTATATTGCTATATATCTGAATCATTTCACTGCCTCTCCCGCTCGTACCTCACACCCCGTCCCTCCCCCCCCTTACCTCACAATCTCTCGTGTCGCCTTTATTTACCTTATGCCAGCCAGCCAGCCAGACGCTTCATGCAGGTCACCTCTTATCTTATCTTATCTTATCTTCTCCATAATATCTGGACCGTCCCTCTCTCTCTCTCTCTCTCTCTCTCTCTCTCTCTCTCTCTCTCTCTCTCTCTCTCTCTCTCTCTCTTCCTATTTCCTTACAGTTATTTTCAGAGTTTCAAATATTCATAGAAGTTTATTTATATGTTTATGACCGAATTTGTAAAAAAAGACCATTTTCAGAGAATATTGTCTTAGATGTTTTGTTAAGGAAAACAGACAACTTAGCCATAACATTTAGTTTTATATCCATTTACGGCTATTTCACCTGTAAAGACCAAAATTGAACAGAGCCCAGTTATAGACAGAATTTCGTCAGAGACCATTTTATACCTAAAAATGAATTGAGTCCACTTTGTGAGCAAAATTAGTCAGAGACAGTTTTTAGCTCATATTTCATCAGAGTCCAATTATCAACAGAAATTCGCCAGAGTCTACTTTGAGAGCAAAATTAGTCAGAGACAGTTTTAAGCTCAAATTTCATCAGTGTCCTGTAATCTGTGAAAATTCATCAGAGTCCAGTTCTTGATCGAAATTCATCAGAGTCCAGTTTTATAGCAATATTCGTCAGAGTCCAGTTTATACCGAAAATTCGCCAGAGTTCACTTTGTGCCAAATATTCAGAGTCCAGTTCATGATCGAAATTAATCAGTCCAATTAAAGACCCAAATTTGACAGAGACCACATTTTCGCTACTAGCAGTCCAATCCCCCTGAAATTTTAAACAGTCATATTTCAGACGTAGTAAATAAGATCAAGTCAGTTACTGCGCTCCAGCTCTTGTCCCCCTGTATTTGCATATTTTCTCTATATTCAGCTGTGTTCTTCACATTTTTTCCATGTTTTCTGTGTTCATTCCATGTTCTACAAATGTTCACAGCATGCTCAGTTCAAATTTTTTCTGCCGTTTTCCCCGTATATTCACTATGTTCTTTGTCATGTTTTTCATGTACATCATATGTTCTCTGTATAACTTTCATACTCAATATTCATGTTCTCAATGTTCTTAGCTTGTTCTTCACATGTTCAGTGTTCATTCTTTGTATTCCCTATGTTCCTTATCATGTCTTCATATTCTCTATAAGTTCTTATTCCCTGCATGATCACTCTATTCATCAACTTTTTCTTACATGTTTTCTGTGTTCACCGTATGTTCACTATGTTCTTTGTCATGTTTTTCATGTACATCATATGTTCTCTGTATAACTTTTATACTCAATATTCATGTTCTCAATGTTCTTAGCTTGTTCTTCACATGTTCAGTGATCATTCTTTGTATTCCCTATGTTCCTTATCATGTCTTCATATTCTCTATAAGTTCATATTCCCTGCATGTTCACTCTATTCATCAACTTTTTCTTACATGTTTTCTATGTTCACCGTATGTTCACTGTGTTCATTCCCCTACTTAACCTCAATTTTTTTTATGTTCTTTGTTTCTTTAAACCAATTTGTTTCTTCCATTCAGTAACTAGTTCTTTGTCAAATAATATTATACTGCAATACAGTTCCCTCAACAATTTTAGTCACCCAGTTTTTATTTGCAAACTATGTCAAAGTAATTCTCGTAGTCAACTTAATAGTTCCACCAACCCCGTTCTTAAACAAATCTACACTTTATTCAGTTCCAAATTTACAAAGACAAACCTTTCTTGTAACTTCTTAACTAAAAATCTTTCGCCAATCAACTAAAACATAGTCACTTTCCTCTTTTCTCAACTAAACTTATTATCCATTCAACCAAAAAATAGTCAAAGGAATCTTTCCAACACTGTTCATAACTTCACTTATTCCCTAGTCATCAGAAAATAACCGTGTTCTTCATGTTTCATTGTCATGTCATAACTAAAATTATCCATCAATCAACAGAAAAAGTCATATTCATCATCATTGTTCCTAAATAAAATTATGTTTTGTCAAGTAAGAAAAAATAGTCAAAGATATCTTTCATCGCTGTTCTTAACTGACGTTATACTTCGGGGAGCACAAAATAGTCTCCCTCGTCATGTTTTGTCTTTTTCCTTAACTAAAAGTATTCATCAGTCAACTAAAAAATAGTTACTTCATCATGTTTCTTTGTCTTTCCTCAACTAAAATAGTCAAATGTAACTTTTTCAACACTTTCGTAACTAAAATTATATGCCGCTAAGTAAGAAAAATAGTCAAATGTAACTTTTTCAGCACTTTCGTAAAAATTATATGTCGTTAAGTAAAATAGTTAAGTAAAAATAGTCAAAGGTGCTCTCCGTAACACCAAAGTTACTCTTCGAGATAACAAAAGACACTCTCAAACACTCAAAAATTTACTCGCATCCTCAAAGTTATTCTCAGAGTCATCAAAAAGTTAATCTCCGTCATCAAAATGCTATTCTCTAAGTAGCCTTTCATTCATCAGAGAAACTTTCTAAGACATCTTCGTTCATTAAAGTTAATCTCAGAGGCATAAAAGTTATTCTCAGAGCTATCAAACTTGTTCTCGATGCCATCAAAAAGTATTTTCTCGTTCATCAAAGTTAATCTCAGAGTTAACAAAGGTAATCTCTAACTCACTTTCGTTCAACATATTAATTCTCTAAGTCCTCAAAGTTATTCTCTAAGACAACAAAGGTATTCTCTAAGACAACAAAGTCTTTCTCAGAGCTATCAAACTTGTTCTCAAAGTCATCAAGGTTATTCCAAGAGACGTCAAAGTTAATCCAAGACATCATCTTTCATCAAAGATATTCTCTCTAAGCCATCAATGTTCTTCTCTAAGACATAAAAGTTATTCTCTATATCATCAAAAAGTTATTCTCTGAGCTAACAAAATACTACTCATGTTCTCAAAGACATTCTCAAAGTCATCAATGTTATTCTAAGAGCTATCAAACTTGTTCTCAAAGTCATCAAAGTTATTCTGTAACTCACTATTGTTCATTAAAGTTAATTTCTATGTTATAAAAGTTATTCTCAGAGACATCTAAAGTTAATCTTGCTCATCAAAGTTGTTCTCTAAGACATAAAAGTTATTTTCAGAGACATCTAAAGTTAATCTTGCTCATCAAAGTTGTTCTCTAAGACATAAAAGTTATTCTCAGAGTCATCAAAAGTTGTTCTCTAAGACATCAATGTTGCTATCTAAGACATCAAAGATGTTCTCTAAATCATAAAAGTTAATCTTTAAGTCACCTTCGTTCATTAGAGAAACTTTTCTATCCATATTCGTTGACCAAAGTTATTCTCAGAGTCATCAAAGTGATCTCTAATTCACCTTCGTTCTCCAAAAGTTGTTCTCTAAGACACCTTCGTTCATCAAAGAAACTCTCCTTCTTCCATCATGTTATTCTTTAAGACATCTTCAGTCATAAAATTTCTCTCCAAAATGTAACTAGTTCAGCTTTTCATACCAAACCTGCACTTCTGATAAAATAAATTTTCGTAGTCACTTTACCCTAAAACTGTTCTCTGAACTATCCTAACTTAACTTACCTTACCTTACCTATCTTACCTAACTTAATCTTGCATAACCTAACTTTACTTATCCTATCATAACTTACTTTACCTTACCTATCTTACCTAACTTTACCTTACCTATCTTACCTAACTTTACCTATCCTAACATAACTTACCTTACCAATCATACCTAACTTACCTAACCTAACTTACCTAACTTTTCCTAACTTACCTAACTTAACCTAACTTACCTAACTTACCTACATTACCTAACTTTACCTATCCTAACTTAACTTACGTAACTTATCCTGCTTAACCTAACTTACCTACATTTACCTAACTTAACCTGCTTAACCTAACTTACATAATTTAACCTAACTTTACCTATCTTACCTAACTTAACATTCAAAACCTAACTTTACCTATCCTAACATAAGTTACCTTACATTACCTATCTTACCTAACTTTACCTAAAGTACATAACTTAACCTGCTTAACCTAACTTACATAATTTAACCTAACTTTACCTATCTTACCTAACTTAACATTCATAACCTAACTTTACCTATCCTAACATAACTTACCTTACATTACCTATCTTACCTAACTTTACCTAATGTACATAACTTAACCTGCTTAACCTAACTTACATAATTTAACACAACTTTACCTATCTTACCTAGCTTAACATTCATAACCTAACTTTACCTATCCTAACATAACTTACCTTACATTACCTATCTTACCTATCCTAACGTAACCTAACTTGCTTTACCTAACTTATTCTCACATTCCCAAACTGATGTATCCTAACTTATCTAGTCCAGCCAGACATGATCTAACTTACATAATTATTCCTGCTTGTCTTTTGTGTTTCGTCAATCATTGTCTCATATTCATTTACTCATTTCAAGGGTTAATTTCTCAAATGGACATTTTTGCATTTCAAGTGTTATTTGTTTAAGATTGGGTGTTTAACCATTTCAAAGGATTTTTGTTATATATGGGAATTTACTCGTTTCAAGGGCTAATTTCTCAAATGGTCATTTTTGCAGATCAAGGGTTATTTGTTAAAGTTCATCAAGTTGCTCATAAGTTGTATTTATTATGTTTGTTATCATATGTTCTTATTCCCCAACCCCTTAACCTAACCTCTTGTAATCTTAGTGTATTTAGTAGGTTCTATCATATGTTCTTATTCCCCAACCCTTTAACCTAACCTTTCAGATGTAGTTTTGTTTCTTCTTTTTGTATATTTTACCCAAACCTTCTTTCCTTCTTTTACTTTGTTTTCACATATAAGTTCATTCTTTATCATAGTAATAATAAAAATTACAATAGTAAAGAATCAGATCTACTAAGACTTGAAATTGAGAAACAAGAGCTCAAGGGAGTGAGAGCATGAAAGAAGAGCAAGGAGTAAGAGAGAGGGGGCGGAAGAAAATGGGACCAAAGAAGAGAGAATGAGAGAGAGAGTGTGGGCATGGGGGAACTAAGACTTGAATTTGAGAAAAAAGAAAAATAAGAGAATGAGAGAGAGTGAGCGAAGGGGGAGAGAATGAGGACGATAAGGAGAACAAGGGGGGATAGAAGGAGGGAGATAAAGAGAAAGGGGGATAGAAGGAGTAGGAGAAACAAAGTAAAAGAAGGAAAGAAGGTTTGGGTAAAATATACAAAAAGAAGAAACAAAACTACATCTGAAAGGTTAGGTTAAAGGGTTGGGGAATAAGAACATATGATAGAACCTACTAAATACACTAAGATTACAAGAGGTTAGGTTAAGGGGTTGGGGAATAAGAACATATGATAACAAACATAATAAATACAACTTATGAGCAACTTGATGAACTTTAACAAATAACCCTTGATCTGCAAAAATGACCATTTGAGAAATTAGCCCTTGAAACGAGTAAATTCCCATATATAACAAAAATCCTTTGAAATGGTTAAACACCCAATCTTAAACAAATAACACTTGAAATGCAAAAATGTCCATTTGAGAAATTAACCCTTGAAATGAGTAAATGAATATGAGACAATGATTAACGAAACACAAAAGACAAGCAGGAATAATTATGTAAGTTAGATCATGTCTGGCTGGACTAGATAAGTTAGGATACATCAGTTTGGGAATGTGAGAATAAGTTAGGTAAAGCAAGTTAGGTTACGTTAGGATAGGTAAGTTAGGTAAGATAGGTAATGTAAGGTAAGTTATGTTAGGATAGGTAAAGTTAGGTTATGAATGTTAAGTTAGGTAAGATAGGTAATGTAAGGTAAGTTATGTTAGGATAGGTAAAGTTAGGTTATGAATGTTAAGTTAGGTAAGATAGGTAAAGTTAGGTTAAATTATGTAAGTTAGGTTAAGCAGGTTAAGTTATGTACGTTAGGTAAAGTTAGGTGAGATAGGTAATGTAAGGTAAGTTATGTTAGGATAGGTAAAGTTAGGTTATGAATGTTAAGTTAGGTAAGATAGGTAAAGTTAGGTTAAATTATGTAAGTTAGGTTAAGCAGGTTAAGTTAGGTAATGTAGGTAAGTTAGGTTAAGCAGGATAAGTTAGGTAAGTTAAGTTAGGATAGGTAAAGTTAGGTTAAGCAGGTTAAGTTAGGTAAATGTAGGTAAGTTGGGTTAGGTAAGTTAGGTATGATAGGTAAGGTAAGTTAAGTTAGGATAGGTAAAGTTAGGTAAGATAGGTAAGGTAAGGTAAGTTATGTTAAGCAGGTTAGGTTATGCAGGTTAAGTTAGGTAATGTAGGTAAGTTAGGTTAAGCAGGATAAGTTAGGTAACTTAAGTTAGGATAGGTAAAGTTAGGTTAAGCAGGTTAAGTTAGGTAAATGTAGGTAAGTTAGGTTAAGTTAGGTAAGTTAGGTTAAGTTATGTAAGTTAGGTTAAGCAGGTTAAGTTAAGTTAGGTAATGTAGGTAAGTTAGGTTAAGCAGGATAAGTTAGGTAAGTTAAGTTAGGATAGGTAAAGTTAGGTTAAGTTAGGTAAATGTAGGAAAGTTAGGTTAAGCAGGATAAGTTAGGTAAGTTAAGTTAGGATAGGTGTAAGTTAGGTAATGTAGGTAAGTTAGGTAAATGTAGGTAAGTTAGGTTAAGTTAGGTAAGTTAGGTAAAGTTAGGTAAGTTAGGTTAGGTAAGTTAGGTATGATAGGTAAGGTAAGTTATGTTAGGATAGGTAAAGTTAGGTTATGAAGGTTACATTAGGTAAGATAGGTAAAGTTAGGTAAGATACGTAAGGTAAGGTAAGTTATGTTAGGATAGGTAAAGTTAGGTAAGATAGGTAAGGTAAAGTAAGTTATGATAGGATAAGTAAAGTTAGGTTATGCAGGATTAAGTTAGGTAAGATAGGTAAGGTAAGGTAAGTTAAGTTAGGATAGTTCAGAGAACAGTTTTAGGGTAAAGTGACTACGAAAATATATTTTAACAGAAGTGCAGGTTTGGTATGAAAAGCTGAACTAGTTACATTTTGGAGAGAAATTTTATGACTGAAGATGTCTTAAAGAATAACATGATGGAAGAAGGAGAGTTTCTTTGATGAACGAAGGTGTCTTAGAGAACAACTTTTGGAGAACGAAGGTGAATTAGAGATCACTTTGATGACTCTGAGAATAACTTTGGTCAACGAATATGGATTGGAAAGTTTCTCTAATGAACGAAGGTGACTTAAAGATTAACTTTTATGATTTAGAGAACATCTTTGATGTCTTAGATAGCAACATTGATGTCTTAGAGAACAACTTTTGATGACTCTGAGAATAACTTTTATGTCTTAGAGAACAACTTTGATGAGCAAGATTAACTTTAGATGTCTCTGAGAATAACTTTTATGTCTTAGAGAACAACTTTGATGAGCAAGATTAACTTTAGATGTCTCTGAGAATAACTTTTATAACATAGAAATTAACTTTAATGAACAATAGTGAGTTACAGAATAACTTTGATGACTTTGAGAACAAGTTTGATAGCTCTTAGAATAACTTTGATGACTTTGAGAATGTCTTTGAGAACATGAGTAGTATTTTGTTAGCTCAGAGAATAACTTTTTGATGATATAGAGAATAACTTTTATGTCTTAGAGAAGAACATTGATGGCTTAGAGAGAATATCTTTGATGAAAGATGATGTCTTGGATTAACTTTGACGTCTCTTGGAATAACTTTGATGACTTTGAGAACAAGTTTGATAGCTCTGAGAAAGACTTTGTTGTCTTAGAGAATACCTTTGTTGTCTTAGAGAATACCTTTGTTGTCTTAGAGAATAACTTTGAGGACTTAGAGAATTAATATGTTGAACGAAAGTGAGTTAGAGATTACCTTTGTTAACTCTGAGATTAACTTTGATGAACGAGAAAATACTTTTTGATGGCATCGAGAACAAGTTTGATAGCTCTGAGAATAACTTTTATGCCTCTGAGATTAACTTTAATGAACGAAGATGTCTTAGAAAGTTTCTCTGATGAATGAAAGGCTACTTAGAGAATAGCATTTTGATGACGGAGATTAACTTTTTGATGACTCTGAGAACAACTTTGAGGATGCGAGTAAATTTTTGAGTGTTTGAGAGTGTCTTTTGTTATCTCGAAGAGTAACTTTGGTGTTACGGAGAACACCTTTGACTATTTTTACTTAACTATTTTACTTAACGACATATAATTTTTACGAAAGTGCTGAAAAAGTTACATTTGACTATTTTTCTTACTTAGCGGCATATAATTTTAGTTACGAAAGTGTTGAAAAAGTTACATTTGACTATTTTAGTTGAGGAAAGACAAAGAAACATGATGAAGTAACTATTTTTTAGTTGACTGATGAATACTTTTAGTTAAGGAAAAAGAAAAAACATGACGAGGGAGACTATTTTGTGCTCCCCGAAGTATAATGTCAGTTAAGAACAGCGATGAATGATATCTTTGTCTATTTTTTCTTACTTGACAAAACATAATTTTAGTTAGGAACAATGATGATGAATATGACTTTTTCTGTTGATTGATGGATAATTTTAGGTATGACATGACAATGAATCATGAAGAACACGGTTATTTTCTGATGACTAGGGAATAAGTGAAGTTATGAACAGTGTTGGAAAGATTCCTTTGACTATTTTTTGGTTGAATGGATAATAAGTTTAGTTGAGAAAAGAGGAAAGTGACTATGTTTTAGTTGATTGGCGAAAGATTTTTAGTTAAGAAGTTACAAGAAAGGTTTGTCTTTGTAAATTTGGAACTGAATAAAGTGTAGATTTGTTTAAGAACGGGGTTGGTGGAACTATTAAGTTGACTACGAGAATTACTTTGACATAGTTTGCAAATAAAAACTGGGTGACTAAAATTGTTGAGGGAACTGTATTGCAGTATAATATTATTTGACAAAGAACTAGTTACTGAATGGAAGAAACAAATTGGTTTAAAGAAACAAAGAACATAAAAAAAATTGAGGTTAAGTAGGGGAATGAACACAGTGAACATACGGTGAACATAGAAAACATGTAAGAAAAAGTTGATGAATAGAGTGAACATGCAGGGAATATGAACTTATAGAGAATATGAAGACATGATAAGGAACATAGGGAATACAAAGAATGATCACTGAACATGTGAAGAACAAGCTAAGAACATTGAGAACATGAATATTGAGTATAAAAGTTATACAGAGAACATATGATGTACATGAAAAACATGACAAAGAACATAGTGAACATACGGTGAACACAGAAAACATGTAAGAAAAAGTTGATGAATAGAGTGATCATGCAGGGAATAAGAACTTATAGAGAATATGAAGACATGATAAGGAACATAGGGAATACAAAGAATGAACACTGAACATGTGAAGAACAAGCTAAGAACATTGAGAACATGAATATTGAGTATAAAAGTTATACAGAGAACATATGATGTACATGAAAAACATGACAAAGAACATAGTGAATATACGGGGAAAACGGCAGAAAAAATTTGAACTGAGCATGCTGTGAACATTTGTAGAACATGGAATGAACACAGAAAACATGGAAAAAATGTGAAGAACACAGCTGAATATAGAGAAAATATGCAAATACAGGGGGACAAGAGCTGGAGCGCAGTAACTGACTTGATCTTATTTACTACGTCTGAAATATGACTGTTTAAAATTTCAGGGGGATTGGACTGCTAGTAGCGAAAATGTGGTCTCTGTCAAATTTGGGTCTTTAATTGGACTGATTAATTTCGATCATGAACTGGACTCTGAATATTTGGCACAAAGTGAACTCTGGCGAATTTTCGGTATAAACTGGACTCTGACGAATTTTGCTATAAAACTGGACTCTGATGAATTTCGATCAAGAACTGGACTCTGATGAATTTTCACAGATTACAGGACACTGATGAAATTTGAGCTTAAAACTGTCTCTGACTAATTTTGCTCTCAAAGTAGACTCTGGCGAATTTCTGTTGATAATTGGACTCTGATGAAATTTGAGCTTAAAACTGTCTCTGACTAATTTTGATAGCAAAGTGGACTCTGACGAAAATTGGGTATAAAATGGACACTGTCAAATTTTCGCAGATTACAGGACTCTGATGAAATTTGAGCTTAAAACTGTCTCTGGCTAATTTTGCTCTCAAAGTAGACTCTGGCGAATTTCTGTTGATAATTGGACTCTGATGAAATATGAGCTAAAAACTGTCTCTGACTAATTTTGCTCACAAAGTGGACTCTATTCATTTTTAGGTATAAAATGGTCTCTGACGAAATTCTGTCTATAACTGGACTCTGTTCAATTTTGGTCTTTACAGGTGAAATAGCCGTAAATGGATATAAAACTAAATGTTATGGCTAAGTTGTCTGTTTTCCTTAACAAAACATCTAAGACAATATTCTCTGAAAATGGTCTTTTTTTACAAGTTCGGTCATAAACATATAAATAAACTTCTATGAATATTTGAAACTCTGAAAATAACTGTAAGGAAATAGGAAGAGAGAGAGAGAGAGAGAGAGAGAGAGAGAGAGAGAGAGAGAGAGAGAGAGAGAGAGAGAGAGAGAGAGAGAGAGAGAGAGAGAGAGAGGGACGGTCCTGATATTATGGAGAAGATAAGATAAGATAAGATAAGAGGTGACCTGCATGAAGCGTCTGGCTGGCTGGCTGGCATAAGGTAAATAAAGGTGACGCGAGAGATTGTGAGGTAAGGGGGGGAGGGAGGGGGAGTGAGGTACGAGCAGGAGATGAAGGGGGTGGGGGAGGGGGCAGTGAAATGATTCAGATATATAGCAATATACTAGTTTCTAAGTAAGAAACAAATAAGAACTTTTAACAAAACTCGTATGACCTTATTTCATGATAAGAACTTTAACAAACTTCTAAAGTCTCGGAAATTATTTTCATCATAAGAACTTTAACAAACTCGTATGACATTACTTTTCATTATAAGAACTTTAACAACTTCTAAAATCTGTGACTGACAAAATTTACCTGAAAACCCTGGCTCATAAACACGAATTTGAATTTCTCCCATACGACCTTTAACAAACTTCTAAGTCTTGGAAATTATTTTCATCATAAGAACTTTAACAACTTCTAAAATCTGCGACACAAAATTTACCTGAAAACCCTCACTCCCAGACACGAATTTCCCTGAAAACAAAAATTCGTCTGTGAGTCGTACGACTCACAGGGGAATTTCCAAATTCACCTGAAAACCCCGACACGCTACAGGGGAATTTTCTCCCAGAAAAAAAATTCCCCTGTGGCGTGTCATCCCTACTACTCACAGGAGCCAGGAACACCCACACCACACACACACACAGGAGCCAGGAACACCCACACCACACACACACACGCAGGAGCCAGGAACACCCACACCACACACACACACGCAGGAGCCAGGAACAAACACCCACACCACACACACACACGCAGGAGCCAGGAACACCCACACCACACACACACGCAGGAGCCAGAAACACCCACACCACACACACACGCAGGAGCCAGGAACACCCACACCACACACACACGCAGGAGCCAGGAACACCCACACCACACACACACGCAGGAGCCAGGAACACCCATACCACACACACACGCAGGAGCCAGGAACACCCACACCAGACACACACGCAGGAGCCAGGAACAAACACCCACACCACACACACACACGCAGGAGCCAGGAACAAACACCCACACCACACACACACACACAGGAGCCAGGAACAAACACCCACACCACACACACGCAGGAGCCAGGAACAAACACCCACACACACACACGCAGGAGCCAGGAACACCCACACCACACACACACACACAGGAGCCAGGAACAAACACCCACACCACACACACGCAGGAGCCAGGAACACCCACACCACACACACGCAGGAGCCAGGAACAAACACCCACACCACACACACACGCAGGAGCCAGGAACACCCACACCACACACACACACGCAGGAGCCAGGAACAAACACCCACACCACACACACACACAGGAGCCAGGAACAAACACCCACACCACACACACACACAGGAGCCAGGAACAAACACCCACACCACACACACACACAGACAAGGACACCAACCTGTGCACGCAGGCACTGGGGGAACAACACGCACAACACAGACAGACACCAACCACACGGATCACTCATACTTATCCGGGTACTCCCGAGCCGGAAATCGTAAGCAGTAAGCATCCCAAACAGCTAGGTCGTCTTCAGTAACCGGACGTCCAGGAGTCGCAGTAGGCCGAGGCATCAAATCCGGTACGCCAATGATAAAACACCGTGCCTGTGGGACCCAGATGGTAGAAGAGGACCCTGGTAGGACAGGACCAACGAGGCAGAGGTCGGGGGCGGAGCCACACACACCACCACCCCGACACCCCCTGGAAGCACATGTCCTTCAGCAGGAGATGCAGGCACAACCCCTACAGCACCATCCAACGCCACCACGGAAGCAACCGGAGTCGGATGCACCTCCGCATCCACCGAACGTCGAAGGCACTAATCAGGGGCCCCTAGGTCTGCAGAGCTTACCGGTAAGGCAGACAGAGCAGGGCCAGACGGAGCGACAGCCCTAACCGCAGCAGGAACCACACCAGGCGCCTCCACAGATCGAGGACCCACTGGTGAATCTACACGCACAGACAAGCAGGGAAAATCATCCTCCAGGAATACGGAAGGAGCCTCAGCACGAGGAGCATCGCATCCGGCCGCCACGTGGCCCTCAGCCCCACACCGGAAACAGGTGCGTGTTTGACCCTGATAAAAGATCCGCAGAGAGAGCCCACGAAACGAAACCCCTGGAAGGAATAGGGCTCGTGACCCACATGACGAGCATACAAGCACCCAGACAGACACCCCTTTCAGCCGGCCCATAATGAAAGTGGTGAACCAGTGCTTCACCACCACACCAAACCGTGTAAACAATAACATGAGTTCCGCCTCGGGGAAGGTCACCGGCACACCGTGAACACTCACAAAAGACAATGACCCCCAGGGATCCGAGATCTCCACAGTCACAGCCGAAGCAGGAAGAGGAAGCGAGCATGCATCCCAGTGTGCCACAAACTCCTGGTAAACAAGCGACATGGCAAACGACACTGCCACATGGGTAGGCGAGATCTTCTCCAGTTCCAGGAGATCGGAGACTTCCACACGGAGCACGTCCAGGTGAGCAATCTCCACAATGGGCCAATCCACTGCAGCAGAAAAATCCAGTCGTACAGTATCCACCTGTTGAACACTGCTGCCACCGTCCACCGCCAGCCGGAGCCCCAGCTAGCAGGCACTCCACAACTCCAACAGCAACCACCACTCAGCAGCGTCAACGACGACTGGCAGCTCAAGCCCGACGTCTGCACCCTCTGGTGATGGAGCAGCGACTCCCAACGAGTGACAGATTGGTGGAATTTGGGCTCATGAACGAGCATTAAACAACACCGGATGTTCAGGGATTGCTATGCCTGTTGCAATAATTTTAATATTTAAATTAATTGTTCTTGTACTGAGAACAGTTGTTCAACTAATGAGACGACTTCGAGCCCCATATATTACCTAGAGGCTTATCCTGTTAGCTGTGGAATCGCCTACGGTAGCCATATTTTTGATAAACCTAATATATGCTTCACTGTTTTAACAGTTATCCATTATTTACTGTTCTTGAGACATTTCTGTTTTTTTTTATTTCAGTAAGAATGTATATTCTTACTGAAATATAAGAATGTCTATTTGTATATAATGCAGGATATACCTGAAGCATTTTGTTGGGTCTCTCATGATGGGAGAGGCCCTTCCACAACCTTGGAGTTTCATCCACTACTCCTGCTCTGGCCATGAAGTTCTCAGCAACTCCTTCCCCAGACAAACCTGCAACCCATTTACATGTTTCCCAAGGAAAATGTTTCCTTATAAACAAATAAACAATATAAACCACACAATAAATGTTTCCACCCGACATCTCTCTGCTTTCTACTTGCTGTGCAGGGATTCCTCTATGTTTGGGCGAGTCCATCCTCCGCCGCCTGCCGGTCAGTTGGCTCCAGGCAATTGGCAGGGGAGGACGTGCTGCTCGTCCCTCCAGCTGTCTCTTTCAACTCTGTCCTCTTATTTAGGCTCTCTGCCTTAATACAACTATCTTAACTCTCCGCCTGCCAGGGCTTGAGTCCAGACGTCCTCAAACTTATTTCACAAGCGAGACATCTGTCCACTTCCTTCCTCTTGAAGGTATATCAAACAGGGGTTCTTCCTCACCAGGGGCGCAAACGGAGCACGATCTCACCTCACGATTTCATCATCTCAAGTGAAATCAATGTGTACAGAAGCGAGCCTCACACCTCCAGTAAATTCTCCACATCTCATGCCAAGTCATTTATTTATATCCTTGTTCACTGCCCATACTCTTAAACTATTTATCCAATTTAATCACATGTTTACTATGCATATATTCACGTCTATATCTCTTTGAACTCTTAGTTACGTCAGGCCTGATAGAATAACTCTCAAGGGGAGACTCGTTTCTCCTGCAGCCTGCGATCATAACATACTCCACTGGGACCTGCAGCACCACATCAACATCTAATATCACAATCTCCTTCGGTTCTTACAGCAGACCCAGTTCTCCAACAAGCACTTGCTACACTGGGCCCTGCACCTGATGAACCATCTCCTTGGATCACCATTCCCTTTGATCCATTCAGTTGGCTCAGTTCTCCAACCGATTTTTACTTCACTGAGCCCTGCAGTGCTACATCAACATCTTCTACAATCACCATCCTCTTCAGGTTCTACAGCAGACCCAGTTCTCCAACCAGCACCAGCACGTGTTACGCTGGGCCTTGTACCTGCAGAACTATGATTTCAACACCATCAAAGACTAGGAAAACGTCGTCGCCAACGTGCTCTCCCGAGTCTACGAGGTGGAACGTCCCACTTCAACTCTCCCCTCCACAGCAATATCATGGGCATTAGGAACAGGCTTCCGGGGAGAACTGTTACAGATATCTCCTGCTTGAGCAAGGAGATCGTGCCTATTCCTTTACCGCCTATTCATCAACATATCTGCATTCTCAAGTATAAGAAATTAACATCAAGAACAACAACAATATGTGCTCAGAAGCCGTGTCTAGACAGACACTACCACCACCCTCCCCCCTCCTCCCTCATGTACTCGAGACACCTGGGCACCTGCTCTCTAATGGCCAAGCTCCACTCGCTGATCAACAAGCCTACTGCTCGTTTGAGACTTCCAGCTGGCAATTGTCTGCACCTCAGTGCTAACAAACGGACTAGGCCATATATATAAGCAGCTCACCACAAGCAAGACCACAGAATACTCCTCAGTGCTCCAAGCTGCAAGATCTATTCTTGCTCCCCTGGGTGTCGGTAGTCTGTAGCAGCATTGTATATATTTATTGTGCACCTTTGACTTTGCTATAAATGTAACTGTCACACGGTTATATTTCCTTTGCACTGTTCCAGCCAAGTATAATAGGGGATTTGTTTTAATGTTCAAGTTATTTTTTTGTTATATTAAATATTTGAGTTTTCCATTCATTGGATTTTATCCAGCAAATGTTCACACAGTAAAAAGATTTGGAAGCCGAAGCAGTTTTATTCACTTTCTTTTACTTTTTTTATTTAATGTTATTGACATTCCACCAGCCAGTATAGCCACTGATCTATTCATCCACTTTTCCATAACAATTTATATAAATAAAAATGTAAATGTTTGTTTGTTCAAAATCACTAATCTCTGAAAGTTCCTCGACGATTGCTTTGACATTTTCACACAACGTTCCATTCACATTTAAACGGGTTTTTATATACATACTATACAGATGTCACGTCTGTGATTGGATAAAACATGCTTTTTTTAAAAACTGTGCTTTTCAGATGTTTTAATGGGAAGGAAATCTTCGAAACCTCTTTACCCGATTGCTTTGAAATTTTGACACAACGTTGCATTCGAATAGGCCCATGTTTTTAAATACCTGTTATATACATGATTCACCTGTGATAGGAAAAACATATTTTTTTTTAAACAGCACTGTCTGTTGGACGTAAGAGCAACACACGCTATAATCTCCGAAAAATCTTCACAGATTGTTTTGAAATTTTAACTCAACGTTCTATACAAATACGCCGGTGTTTTTATATACCTACTATATAGATGCCACACCTGTGACAGGTATTTGTTTTTTAAACAGCGCCATTTGTTGCACAGAATAGCAAGATACACTATACTAAATATGTTACTATTCCATTTCAATGTTTCTGATTGCATTGAAATTTTTATAAATTTTTATTTATTTTTATTTTTATTTAATTATGTTGTGTGACATTGCGTTGGAATTGAGCTGTGTTATTTACCATACCATTCAGTTCGTAAGTATAAGTACAGATGCCACACCTGTGACAAGTAAAACATTCCTTTTTAGGTAATAAAAATTCCCCACTGTTGCACGTAAGAGCAACACATGCTATACTAAGCATGTGAGAGGCAGAGAGAGAGTACAGATATGAGTAGAGGTAGAAGGGTAGATAGGTAGAAGTAGAAGTAGAGGAGTAAAAGTAGAAGTAGAAAGTGCTGCCACCATCCATTCTAGTTCATTACATACACCACAAGAAATGGAACTTGTCTGTACTTTAAGCTGTTAACAAATGTCATTATTAGCATGTTTCATCTGTATCATGTATCTTGTTCCATGCAGGACTCTTTAAGGTCTATAATCTGAAGAGAACTCTACACTCTCGTCTAATGTACAATTCCCTGAGTATATATTGAGAACTTAGTAGCAAACTCCGCCCACAAGTAGATTGCCCCAGGCCACACATTAAACGATGGGTTGTTTGAAGGACACAACCAGCTACCTGGCTACAATTATCAGCTTAGCAGGGGCCAGGTCAAGTCCCACGAACTGACCACAGGTCAGTTTGTCGTCATTAACACTTAGAGGTGTGAGTTTGGGTCAGACATGCTGGCGCTCTCAAAATCTCGGTTGACTCACGTACTCAGTGAAATGCTAAATAAATCACAACTAAACACCTTTACGGTGTTACACTAGGACTAGTCTAGTACGCCTACCTACTTTCATTATTTTGCATTTACTCGGGTTGAACTTTAGCAGCCATTTGTAGGACGTATGTGTGTGTGTTTGTGTGTGTGTGTGTGCACTCACCTAATTGTACTCACCTAGTTGTGCTTGCAGGGGTTGAGCTCTGGCTCTTTAGACCCACCTCTCAACCGTCAATCAACAGGTGTACAGGTTCCTGAGCATACTGGGCTCTATCATATCTACACTTGAAACTCTCTATGGAGTCAGCCTCCACCACATCAGTT
>NC_091205.1:7158073-7295573 GCF_040958095.1 Procambarus clarkii | reverse complement strand
CCACAGGGCTCAGTACTCGGTCCTATCTTGTTTCTGATATATGTAAATGTTCTCCCGGAGGGTATCGATTCATTTCTCTCAATGTTTGCGGACGATGCTAATATTATGAGCAGGATTAAAACAGAAGAGGACTGTTTGAGGCTTCAAGAAGACCTAGACAAGCTGAAGGAATCGTCGAGCAAATAGTTGTTAGAGTTTAACTCAACCAAATGTAATGTAATGAAGATAGGTGTAGGGAGCAGGAGGCTAGATACAAGGTATCATCTGGGAGAGGAAATTCTTCAGGAGTCAGAGAAAGAAAAACACTTGGGGGTTGATATCACGCCAGACCTGTCTCCTGCAGCACATTTCAAGAGGATAACATCAGCGGCATATGCCAGGCTGGCCAACATACGAACGGCATTCAGAAACTTGTGTAAAGAATCATTCAGAACTTTGTACACCACATATGTCAGGCCAATCTTGGAGTATGCAGCCCCAGCATGGAGTCCATATCTAGTCAAGGATACGACTAAACTGGAAAAGGTTCAAAGGTTTGCCACCAGACTAGTACCCGAGCAGAGAGGTATGAGCTACGAGGAGAGACTACAGGAATTAAACCTCACTTCGCTGGAAGACAGAAGAGTTAGGGGGGACATGATCACCACATTCAAAATTCTGAAAGGAATTGATAGGGTAGATAAAGACAGGCTATTTAACACAAGGGGCACACGCACAAGGGGACACAGGTGGAAACTGAGTGCCCAAATGAGCCACAGAGATATTAGAAAGAACTTTTTTCGTGTCAGATGAGTTGACAAATGGAATGCATAAGGAAGTGATGTGGTGGAGGCTGACTCCATACACAGTTTCAAGTGTAGATATGATAGAGCCCAATAGGCTCAGGAATCTGTACACCTGTTGATTGACGGTTGAGAGGCGGGACCAAAGAGCCAGAGCTCATCCCCCGCAAACACAACTAGGTGAGTACAACTAGGTGAGTACACACACACACACACAAACACACACACACACACACACACACACTTCGTTGGAAGACAGAAGAGTTAATGGAATTCAAAATTATGACCATGGGACAAGAGATCTGGGAAAGGAGAGCTGACTACAGGAAAGGGGACTATATGAGGATAAGGGACTATCTGGGTGAAGTGCAGTGGGAGGAAGAAATTAGAGGAAAAACAGTCCAAGATATGATGGACCTAGTCATACAGAAATGCCAGGAGGCCGAAGAGAGATTTATACCAACGGTAAAGGGAAAAAATAAGAAGGAATATAATAACCCATGGTTTAATAGACAGTGTCAGGAAGCAAAAATGGCCAGCAGGCGGGAGTGGAGGAAGTACAGAAGACAAAGAACAGAGGACAACAGAAGCAGATACAACAGAGCTAGGAACGATTACATTAACATAAGACGAACATCGGAAAGGGACTATGAGAACGATATTGCAATCAAAGCGAAAAAACAACCTAAGTTACTACACAGTCATATAAGAAGAAAAATGTCGGTGAACGACCAAGTGACAAGACTAAGGAAGACAGAGGGGGCATATACTGAAAGTGACAAGGAAATCTGCGAGGCACTGAATGCCAGTTTCCATGGAGTGTTCACTACCGAGCCTGAGCAGCTCCCATTGTTGGAAGGGGTTACCCTAGATGAAAGACTATCAGATATAGAGGTGACAGCAGAGGAGGTAATGAAACAGTTGACAACTCTAGATGCAACTAAAGCAGTTGGACCAGACAAAGTATCACCGTGGATACTAAAAGAAGCAGCACAGGCCCTCAGCGTGCCTCTGGCAATGATCTTTAATGAGTCACTTATGTCAGGAGAATTGCCCAGTTGCTGGAAGAAGGCAAATGTCGTGCCGATCTTCAAGAAAGGAGATAGGGAGGAGGCACTTAACTACAGACCTGTATCACTGACAAGCATCCCCTGTAAAATACTGGAAAGAATAATTAGGCTACGACTGGTTGCACACCTGGAGAACATTAGGTTTGTGAACAAACATCAACATGGGTTCTGGACAGGGAAATCGTGCCTAACAAACCTTCTGGAATTCTATGATAAAATAACGAGGATAAGACAGGACAGAGATGGTTGGGCAGACTGCATATTTCTGGACTGCCAAAAAGCCTTTGATACAGTACCGCACATGAGACTGCTGTTCAAGCTCGAGAGGCAGGCGGGGGTGGGGGGAAAGGTCCTAGAATGGATAAGGAACTACCTAACAGGAAGGAGCCAAAGAGTTACGGTAAGGGGCGAGAAGTCGGACTGGCGAACAGTAACAAGTGGAGTACCACAAGGATCGGTGCTGGGACCAATTCTATTTCTTGTATATGTCAACGACATGTTTACAGGCGTAGAGTCCTACATGTCGATGTTTGCGGATGATGCAAAGTTGATGAGAAGAGTTGTGACAGATGAGGATTGCAGGATCCTCCAAGAGGACCTGAACAGATTGCAGAGATGGTCAGAGAAATGGCTACTAGAATTCAACACGAGCAAATGTAAAGTTATGGAAATGGGACTAGGAGATAGGAGACCAAAGGGACAGTACACAATGAAGGGGAACAGCCTACCTGTAACGACGCGTGAAAGAGACCTGGGGGTGGACGTAACACCTAATCTATCTCCTGAGGCACATATTAATAGGATAACGACAGCAGCGTACTCTACACTGGCAAAAGTTAGAACATCATTCAGAAACCTAAGTAAGGAGGCATTTAGGGCGCTTTACACTGCCTACGTAAGGCCAGTCTTAGAGTATGCCGCCTCATCATGGAGTCCCCATCTGAAGAAGCATATAATGAAACTGGAAAAGGTTCAGAGGTTTGCAACGAGACTCGTCCCAGAGCTACGAGGGATGGGGTATGAAGAGCGCCTGAGGGAACTGTGCCTTACGACACTAGAAAGAAGAAGGGAGAGGGGGGACATGATAGGAACGTATAAGATACTCAGAGGAATTGACAGAGTGGACATAGACGAAATGTTCACACGGAATAGTAACAGAACGAGAGGACATGGATGGAAGCTTGAAACTCAGATGAGTCACAGAGATGTAAGGAAGTTTTCTTTTAGCGTGAGAGTAGTGGGGAAATGGAATGCACTTCAGGAACAGGTTGTGGAAGCAAATACTATTCATAATTTTAAAACCAGGTATGATAGGGAAATGGGACAGGAGTCATTGCTGTAAACAACCGATGCTCGAAAGGCGGGATCCAAGAGTCAATGCTCGATCCTGCAAGCACATATAGGTGAGTACATATAGGTGAGTACACACACACACACACACACACACACACACACACACACACACACACACACACACACACACACACACACACACACACACACAGACTAGTACCCGAGCTGAGAGGTATGAGCTACGAGGAGAGACTACGGGAATTGAACCTCACTTCGTTGGAAGACAGAAGAGTTAGGGGGGACATGATCACCACATTCAAGATTCTCAAGGGAATCGACAGGGTTGATAAAGATAGGCTATTTAACACAAGGGGCACACGCACTAGGGGACACAGGTGGAAACTGAGTGCCCAAATGAGCCACAGAGATATTAGAAAGAACTTTTTTAGTGTGTGAGTGGTTGACAAATGGAATGCATTAGGAAGCAATGTGGTGGAGGCTGACTCCATACACAGTTTCAAGTGTAGATATGATAGAGCCCAGTAGGCTCAGGAACCTGTACACCTGTTGATTGACGGTTGAGAGGCGGGACCAAAGAGCCAGAGCTCAACCCCCGCAAGCACAACTAGGTGAGTACAACTAGGTGAGTACACACACAAACACACACACACACACACACACACACACACACACACACACACACACACACACACACACACACACACACACACACACACACACAAACACACACACACACACACACACAGACACACACACACACACACACACACACACACACACACACACACACACACACACACACACACACACACACACACACACACACCCTAAATTGCTGCATAGCCACATCAGGAGAAAAACAGCAGTAAAGGAACAGGTTATGAAATTAAGGATAGGGGCAGAAGGATTCACTACAAATGACAAGGAAGTATGTGTGGAATTGAATAAGAAATTCCAAGAGGTCTTCATCTTAGAGCAAGGAGAAATTCCAGAGGTAAGTGAGGGAATAGCTAACCAGGAACCACTGGAAGAGTTTGAGATTACCAGCGGAGAAGTAAGGAAGTGTTTACTAGAGTTGGATGTGACAAAGGCTATAGGCCCAGATGGAATCTCCCCTTGGGTTCTAAAGGAAAGAGCAAAAGAACTGTGCCTACCACTCTCCATAGTGTATAACAAATCACTGGCAACAGGGAACTGCCAGATATTTGGAAAGCAGCTAACGTAGTCCCGATATACAAGAAAGGCGATAGACAGGAGGCAGTGAACTACAGACCAGTGTCCCTAACCTGCATACCATGCAAGCTGATGGAGAAGATTGTGCGAAAAAAAACTAGTGGAGCATCTGGAGCGAAGGAACTTTGTAACACAGCATCAACATGGGTTCAGGGATGGCAGGTCCTGTCTCACAGGGTTACTTGAATTCTACGACCAGGCAAAATAAAAATAATGCAAGAAAGAGAAGGGTGGGCAGACTGCATATTTTTGGATTGTCAGAAAGCCTTTGATACAGTGCCACACAAGAGGCTAGTGCGAAAGTTGGAGATGCTGGCTGGAGTGAAAAGGAAGGAACTCCGGTGGATAGAGGAGTACCTAAGCAACAGGAGACAACGAGTCTGTGTGAGGAGTGAGGTCTCAGATTGGCGAGACGTTACAAGTGGAGTCCCGCAGGGGTCAGTCCTTAGACCTATACTGTTTCTGGTATATGTAAATGATCTCCCAGAGGGTATAGAATCGTTTCTCTCAATGTTTGCCGACGATGCAAAAATTATGAGGAGGATTGAAACAGAGGATGATAGTAGGAGGCTACAAGATGACCTAGATAGACTGAGTGAATGGTCCAAGAAATGGCTGTTGAAGTTCAACCCGAGTAAATGCAAAGTAATGAAACTAGGCAGTTGAAACAGGAGGCCAGACACAGGATACAGAATAGGAGATGAAGTACTTAATGAAACAGACAGAGAGAAAGATCTAGGAGTTGATATCACACCAAACCTGTCTCCTGAAGCCCACATAAAGAGAATAACGTCTGCGGCATATGTGAGGCTGGCTAACATCAGAACGGCGGTCAGGAACCTGTGTAAGGAATCATTCAGAATCTTGTACACCACATATGTAAGACCAATCCTGGAGTATGCGGCCCCAGCATGGAGCCCGTACCTCGTCAAGCACAAGACGAAGCTGGAAAAAGTTAAAAGGTATGCTACTAGACTAGTCCCAGAACTAAGAGGCATGAGTTATGAGGAAAGGCTGCGAGAAATGCACCTTACGACACTGGAAGACAGAAGAGTAAGGGGGGACATGATCACAACCTACAAAATCCTCAGAGGAATCGACCGGGTAAACAAGGATGAACTATTCAACACTGGAGGGATGGGGGGATGGGAAGGTGGGTTTGGGGAGGGCATGGCTTGTGTGTGTGTGTGTGTGTGTGTGTGTGTGTGTGTGTGTGTGTGTGTGTGTACTCACCTATTTGTACTCACCTATTTGTGCTTGCAGGATCGAGCATTGACTCTTAGATTCCGCTTTCTAGCCATCGATTGTTTACAGCAATGACTCCTGTCCCATTTCCCTATTACACCTAATTTTAAAATTATGAATAGAATTTGCTTTCACAACCTGCTCCCCAAGTGCATTCCATTTTTTCGCTACTCTCACACTAAAAGAAAACTTCCTAACATCTCTGTGACTCATCTGAGTTTCCAGCTTCCATCCATGTCCCCTCGTTCTGTTACTATTATGTGTGAACATTTCATCTTTTTCCACTTTGTCAATTCCCCTGAGTATTTTATGTTCCTATCACATCTCCTCTCTCCCTTATTTTCTCTAGAATCGTAAGGTTCAGTTCCTTCAGACGTTCTTCATATCCCATTCCTGGTAACTCTGGGACAAGCCTTGTTGCAAACCTCTGAACCTTTTCCAGTTTCCTTATGTGTTTCTTCAGGTGGGGGCTCCATGATGGCGCGGCATTCTCCATACTCTGGTCTGGTCTCACATAGGCAGGTCTCACATAGGCAGTGCAAAGCGCCCTAAAAGCCTCCTGACTTAGGTTTTTGAATCAAGTTCTAATTTTCGCCAGTGTAGAGTACGCTGCTGTTGTTATCCTATTTATATGTTCCTCATGAGTTAGATTAGGTGTTACGTCCACTCCCAGGTCTCTTTCTCGAATCGTTACAGGTAGGAAGATCCCTTTCATTGTGTACTGTCCCTTTGGTCGCCTATCACCTGATCCATTTGCATAGATCTGACCATCTCTGCAACCTGTCCAGGTTCAACCAAGTCCTCTTGGAGGACCCTTCAATCCTCATCTGTCACACCTCTTCTCATTAATTTTGCATCATCCCCGAACACTGACATGTAGAATTCCACTCCTGTAAACATATCATTTACATAAATCAGAAAGAGGATTGGGCCCAGCACCGATCCTTGAGGTACTCCACTCGTTACTGTTCGCCAGTCCGAGTTCTCGCCTCTTACCATTACCCTCTGGCTCCTTCCTGTTAAGTAGTTCCTTACCCATGCTAGAGCCTTTCTGCTTATTCCTGCTTGCCTTTCAAGTTTGTATAGCAGTCTCATGTGCGGTACTGTATCAAAAGGCCTTTTAGCAGTCTAGAAATATGCAGTCTGCCCAGCCTTCTTTGTCCTGTCTTATCCTTGTTACTTTATCATAAAATTCCAAAAGGTTTGTTAGGCATGATTACCCTATCCAGATCCCAGGTTGGTGTTTGTTTACAAACCCAATGCTCTCCAGGTGCTCAACAAGTCTTAGCCTAATTATTCTTTCAAGTATTTTACAGGGGATGCTTGTCAGTGATACGGGTCTGTAGTTAAGTGCCTCCTCCCTATCTCCTTTCTTGAAAATCGGTACGACATTTGCCTCCTTCCAGCAACTGGGCAATTCTCCCGACATGTGACTCATTAAAGATCATTGCCAGAGGCACGCTGAGAGCCTGCACTGGCTCTTTTATTATCCACGGTGATACTTTGTCTGGTCCAACCTCTTTAGTTGCATCTAGTGTTGTCAACTGTTTCATTACCTCCTCTGCTGTCACCTCTATATTTGATTGTCTTCCATCTAGGGTAATCTCTTCTAGCAATGGGAGCCGCTCAGGCTAGGTTGTGAACACTACATGGAAACTTGCATTCAGAACCTCGCAGATTTCCTTGTAACTTTCTGCATATGCCCCTTCTGTTTTCCTCAGTCTTGTCACTTGGTCATTTACCGACATCTTCCTTCTTATATGGCTATGTAGTAACTTAGGTTGCTTTTTTTCGCTTTGATCGCAATAGCATTCTCATAATTTCTTTCCGATACTCGTCTTTTGTTAATGTAATCGTTCCTAGCTCTGTTACATCTAATCCGGTTGTCCTCTGTCCTTTGTCTTCTGTATTTTCTCCCCTTCCTCTTGCTTCTCACTTTTGCTTCCTGACACTGTCTATTAAACCATGGGTTATTATATTCCCTCCTGCTTTTTTCCTTTATTGTTGGAATAAATCTCTCTTCAGCCTCCTTGCAATTTCATATGACTTGGTTCATCATATTTTGAACTATTTTCCTATTTTCTTTTTCCCACTGCACTTCTTCCAGGTAGTCCCTTATCCTTCTGTAGGCCTCTTTTCTGTAATCAAGTCTCCTTTCCCGGTCCTCTTGTCCTTTGGTCACATTTTTTTGTTCCATCATGTAGTCAAGGACTAGGACACAATGGTCACTGGCTCCTAGTGGTATTTCATGTTCCAAATGCTCGATGTCTTCTACATTCTGGGTGAAAATGAGGTCTAATAGGTTCGCCATATCCCCTTCTCTTTCCCTTGTGTCTTCCTTCACATGCTGGGTTAGGAAATTCCTGTTAATAACGTCTACCAACTTCGCTCCACATGTTTCCTCCCATCCATGGGGATTCCTTGTTTCCCAATTTATCTCTCCGTGGCTTAGGTCCCCCATGATCAGCAGCTTTACTCTCATTCTATGCGTTATTGTTGCTGCCCTACATTAGCCGTCTTCAATATTTCAGGTAGGTCTCTCATTTCCAGTGACCTACTATACACTATGGAGAGTGGCAAACAAAGTGCTCCTGCACACTCTTTCAATACCCATGGTGAGATTCCGTCCGGCCCAACAGCTTTCTCACGTCCTGCTCCAATAGGTGCTTCTTGACCTCATCTCATGTAATTTCAAACCCTGAAAGTTCAAGCAGTTCATGTATACATGCCTTGTTGCTGTCCTCATACTCCAGCCTGGGCCTTCTACATTTTGGCAAGGGATTGTAGATTATCAAGATTATAATCTTCTTCCCAGCCACTGTCAGAGTTCCATGTATGAAGTTCGTGCTTTCATTGGTGCCCGGATTTTCCAGGTCATCAAACTTTCATTTCAGTTTTATTAGGAGTGCCACTCCTCCTCCCTGTCTCTGTGTCCTTTCTTTTCTTATCACCTGGTACCCCTCTGGAAAGATTGCATCCGAGGTCATGCCATTTATTTTAGTTTCCACTTTTGCAACTAAGTCTGGGTCTGCCTCACTAACTATTTATTGTATCTCTTCTGCGTTATTGGATATCTCATCAGCATTGGTGTACCAAACCTTGAGTCTCTTCTTGGAAACTCGGCCAGAGTTCCCCCTTTCACCGGGGGTCTGGGGGGGATTGGGGGTTATCTGGGGGGCGAATGGGGGCTGGAGGGGGTGTTGGGGGTTGCTGGGGAGGGTACCTGGGAGTGCCTGGTAGGCGAATGGGGCCTGGGCATCTAGGTGGGTACGAAGGGCATAATGGGTCTGAAAATTAGGGTGGGCCTGAATGGCATAGGCGGGTTGAGAAGTAGGGTGAGACTCAGAGTCAGACAGAGGTTGAGAGGTTGGGGGGGGGGGAGAGGGATATTGAGGGAAGAGGGGTGAGGGCAGAATGGAGCATGGGTGCTGGGTGTGGAAGAGAGGGAGTATTAGTTAGGGGGGGGGGGATCAGGGGTAGGTGGGGGGTTTTGGGGTAGAAGAGGGGGAAGAGGGAGATGGGAGAACGTGTTAGGGAGTCACAAGGTGAGGGGGTTATATGGGGGCTGGGGGGTGTATAGGAGGGGTGAGGGTTGGGTGGGGTTCTGGGGGTGAGGGGAAGAGAGGTGCAGTGGAAGCTGGGATGGAGCAGGTGGAATTAAAGGCAATGGGGTTATCTTGAGGTTATCTTGAGATGATTTCGGGGCTTTAGTGTCCCTGCGGCCCGGTCCTCGACCAGGCCTCCACCCCCAGGAAGCAACCCGTGACAGCTGACTGACTAACTCCCAGGTACCTATTTACTGCTAGGCAACAGGGGCATTCAGGGTGAAAGAAACTTTGCCCATTTGTTTCTGCCTCGTGCGGGAATCGAACCCGCGCCACAGAATTACGAGTCCTGCGCGCTATCCACCAGGCTACGAGGCCCCTTTCTTGCCATGGCCCCCTTGCTTGCCATCTTTTCTTGTGGGCTATTTGTTCATCTTTCGTCATATACCTCTCAATAAACACATTGTAATGGGTTTCACTCCCTCTGAGTAAATGCTTGTTCCTCATTATGTACTCCACAGCCTCCTCATTGGAGAATTGCACCAGAACAGGTCGATTCTTGGTACAATTTTAAGGTCCAACCCGGCGGCTGATATCCACCTCGTTTCCTGCCATTTCTGCTCCAATACATCTCAATGTCTCATGCAATTCATATTTTTCCGTCTCTATCCTTTCTTGTCTTGTTGGTGCCCCAGATTCGAATAATCCGTGTATTATAATGGTCCTTCTCCTCAGAGAGTCACTCTCAAGCTGGTAGCCCCTCTCCTGGAGATTTCCCATTCCAACTGCACTCACTAACCAATCCCCCACTAATCTCCTGTCCTTAGCCATGCTGTTAATCCTTCCTAATTTGTTCATGATCCGAGCACATTCCCTCTCCCAGTCCTCTCTTCCCTTCCTAGTCTCTTCCTAAATATAGAGCATAAGCTCTTGTTTCTGCCTCTTGACTGCGTCCTGTATTTGCTGAAATAACTCGTTTTTAATCCCTTGGATTAGATCCTCCATCCAAACGCTCCTTCTCTCTACAAATTTACCTATTAACTTGTCTACAAATATGTCCTCCTCCTCCTCCTCGTCATTGCTGGTGATTGATCTTGAAGCCCTTCCTGATCTTGTCATTTCAGTACCAAACCCAGCCAAAAAGGCGCTCCAAAATACCTTGCACAATCTGCTACACAACAGGCGAGAAAGTACGTCATACAACTAGTCAGCTGTGAGGTCCTGGCATCACAGCTGGTGAGGTCACGTCCATGCTAGTCGGCTCCACTGTTCCACAATGCCACGATGTACTCAACACTTATTATCAATGGTGCTGTTTCTACTTTTTTTTTCTTCAATTTCTTGTAGTTTGAGTGAGCTTACTGGTTATTCAATCACTCATATACACTTTTTTCACTTCAGTGTGACTTGATTATCCCTACCAATTCAGTAGCTTCCCAAGAGCTTGCCAGACCCAACTTCTGCCCACCACGGCTGCCTGACCAAAACTGTACTCACCTAATTGTGCTTGCGGGGGTTGAGCTCTGGCTCTTTGGTCCCGCCTCTCAACCGTCAATGAACTGATGTACAGATTCCTGAGCCTACTGGGCTCTGTCATATCTACATTTAAAACTGTGTATGGAGTCAGCCTCCACCACATCACTTCCCAGTGCATTCCATTTACTAACTACTCTGACACTGAGAAAGTTCTTTCTAATGTTTCTATAGCTCATTTGGGTAATCAGCTTCCACCTGTGTCCCCTTGTTCGTGTGCCACCCGTGTTAAATAATCCATCCTTGTCCACCCTGTCAATTCCCCTGAGAATTTTGTATATGGTGATCAGGTCCCCTCTAGCTCTTCTGTCTTCCAGCGACGTGAGGTGCAGTTCACGTAGTCTGTCCTCATAACTCATGCCTCTTAGTTCTGGGACTAACCTAGTGGTATACCTCTGAACTTTTTCCAGCTTCGTCTTGTGCTTGACTAGGTACCGACTCCATGCTGGGGCCGCATACTCCAGGATTGTCCTTATATATGTGGTATACAAAATTCTGAAGGATTCCTTACACAGGTTTCTGAAAGCAGTTCTGATGTTAGCCAGCCTCGCATAGGCCGCTGATGTTATTCTTTTGATATGGGCTTCAGGAGACAGGCTTCAGGAGACAGGTTTGGCGTGATATCAACTCCTAGACCTTTCTCTCTGTCCGTTTCGCGAAGGACTTCATCTCCCATTCGGTATCCAGTGACTGGCCTCCTAGTTCCTCCTCATAGTTTCATTACCTTACATTTACTTGGGTTGAACTTTATTAGCCATTTGTTGGACCATTCCTTCAGTTTGTCTAGGTCATCTTGAAGCCTCATACTATCCTCCTCTGTCCTGATCCTCCTCATAATTTTCGCATCATCAGCAAACATCGAGAGGAACGAGTCAATTCCTTCTGGAAGATCATTTACGTATATCAGAAACAGTATAGGTCCAAGGACTGATCCCTGTGGGGCTCCACTGGTGACGCCCCGCCACTCCGAGACCTCACCTCTCACGGTGACTCGCTGTGTCCTATTGCTTAGGTACTCTCTTATCCAGTGGAGTACCTTCCCTTTCACTCCTGCCTGCATCTCCAGTTTGTGCACTAGTCTGTTATGTGGTACTGTGTCAAAAGCTTTCTGGCAGTCCAGAAATATGCAGTCTGCCCAGCCCTTTCTTGCCTGATTTTTGTTGCCTGGTCATAGAACTCAATTAATCCTGTTAGGCATGATTTGCCATCTCTGAACCCATGTTGATGTTATGTTACAAAGTTCTTTTGCTCCAGATGTTCCACTAGCTTTTTTCGCACAATCTTTTCCATCATCTTGCATGGAATACAAGTTAGGGACACTGGCCTGTAGTTCAGTGCCTCCTATATATCTCCATTCTTGAATATATGGACTACATTGGCCATCTTCCGAATTTTGGGCAGTTCACCTGTTACCAGTGACTTGTTGTACACTGTGGAGAGTGGTAGACACAGAGCCTCTGCTCCTTCCTTAAGGATCCATGGTGAGATTCCATCCGGGCCTATAGCCTTTATCACGTCCAAATCTAGCAGATGCTTTCTCACCTCCCTACTTTTAATCTCAAACTTCTCTAGTGGTGTCTGGGTTGGTGTTCCCTCCCTTATGTCTGGGACTTCTCCTTGCTCTGAGGTGAAGACTTCCTGGAATTTCTTATTGAGTTCCTCGCACACTTCCTTGTCGTTTGTAGGGAATCTTTCTGCCCCTATCCTCAGTTTCATTACCTGTTCCTTCACTGTTGTTTTCCTCCTGATGTGGCTATGCAGCAGTTTGGGTTGAGTCTTTGCCTTGTTCGCTATGTCATTTTCATATTGCCCCTCTACCTCTCTTCTCACCCTGATGTATTCATTCCTGGCGCTCTGGTATCTTTCTCTGCTCTCTAGTGTTCTGTTGTTTCTATAGTTTCTCTATGCTCTTTTACTTAGCTGCTTTGCTAGCTTGCAACTCTGATTGAACCATGGGTTTCTCATTTCCATTTCATTTTTTCCTTTTGGAATGGGACGTACTTGTTTGCTGCCTCCTAACGCTTCTGTGTGATGTAGTCCATCATGTCTTGAACCGTCTTTCCTCTGAGCTCTGTTTCCCAAGCTATTTCAGTTAGGAACTTTCTTATCTCCTCATCGTTTCGCTTCCGGAATGCCGGCCTCTTGTTTTCTGGTCCCTTCCTTGAGTACATTAACCATATATTCAAACAACAGTACACTGTGATCACTTATGCCCACGGGGGCTTCAAGACCGATTTCCCTTATGTCTGAATCGTTCAGAGTGAATACTAGGTCGAGTCTTGCTGGTTCATCATTGCCTCTCATTCTCGCGGGACCCTTGACATGCTGACTTAAAAAGTTTCTAGTCGTCACCTCTAGTAGTTTCGCTCTCCATGTTTCCTCACCTCCATGTGGCTCTCTGTTTTCCCAGTCTATCCTTCCTTGACTAAAGTCCCCCATGATAAGCAGATGGGATCGGTTTCTACAGGCAGCAGCGGCTGCTCTCTCAATGATAATGTTAACTGCCATGTTGTTTCTGTCATACTCTTGCCTGGGTCTTCTTTCATTTGGTGGTGGGTTATATATCACTGCTACTACTACTCTTGGTCCGCCCATTGTCATGGTGCCTGTGATGAAGTCTTTGAACCCTTCACAGTCCGGAACAACCATCTCCTCGAAACTCCATTCCTTTCTCATCAGTAGAGCCACTCTGCCTCCTCCCCTCCCTTCCCTCTTTTTCCTTATTACAGTGTAGTCCTGGGGAAACAACGCATTCGTTATGATTTCTGAGAGTTTTGTTTCTGTGAGTCCAATTACATCTGGGTTTACTTCTTGTACTCACCTAATTGTACTCACCTAATTGTGCTTGCGGGGGTTGAGCTTTGGCTCTTTGGTCCTGCCTCTCAACTGTCAATCAACTAGTGTACAGATTCCTGAGCCTACTGGGCTCTATCATATCTACATTTGAAACTGTGTATGGAGTCAGCCTCCACCACATCACTTCCTAGTGCATTCCATTTATTAACTACTCTGACACTGAAAAAAATCTTTCTAACGTCTCTGTGGCTCATCTGGGTACTAAGTTTCCACCTGTGTCCCCTTGTTCGTGTCCCACCCGTGCTGAAGAGTTTGTCTTTGTCCACCCTGTCAATTCCCCTGAGAATTTTGTAGGTGGTTATCATACCTTACTCTTCTGTTTTCCAGGGATGTGAGGTTCAGCTCCTTTAGCCTTTCCTCGTAGCTCAATCCTCTCAGTTCCGGGACGAGCCTGGTGGCATACCGCTGAATCTTCTCTAACTTTGTCTTGTGTTTAACTAGGTATGGACTCCAGGCTGGAGCTGCATACTCCAGGATTGGTCTTCTTTCACACACACTGATTGTGTTCTTTCCCTTCTTCATTCGTTCGCCTGTCTGGAGAGAGTCACAAGTGGTGTCCGGTCCGCAAATAACATCAATTATCTCGAGACATTGAAGTGTTGCGGAGACAAGAAACATAGTTTTTTGTCACAGGAGTGTACGCAAACGCAGTGATCAAGTGTATAGTGAGCTACTACAGCGGTAGAGCAATTAAGAAAGCAAAAATAAGGTCGAGTGGCAAGATCAGTGTGTACCGATGGGTGAGCCAAGCCACCCAGCCTAGCAGGACCTACGATTTGCTTGCTGGGTGATGTGTTGTAAAGCGGATTGTAGCATACATAGTGATTGATCCCCCGAAGTGTGTGCACCGTTTAGGATCGTATGCTAAGTGCACATAGTGGCTGACGCCCAGTGAGGAAGATAGGAACGAATGTTACCAGGAGCACGTGGAGACAATAGTAGCACGTGGAGACAACAGTAGCACGTGGAGACAACAGTAGCACGTGGAGACAACATTGATACCAGAGAGAGGAGAGGACAAGCGACCAACCCCGTCATAAGGACATCTCTTCAAACTCACCTAGGCGTGCTTGCTCGGGGTGAGGTGACGGTAGGTACCCCTCTCTAGGTCATCAATAAGGTGTACAGAGTGACTTAAAATACCTAATTTAAAGCAGGTCTCAATATCTCAAATATACAACTCCGTGGCTCACTTGGGTGGGGCTTGACACATGCTACCCTGGTGACCACTCACCCATCCTCACCCACCTTCCCACGCCTTACACTGTCCCAAGACACCCCCCTACCCCTCCCCCTATACACAAACACCCCAGCACTCAACACACGCACATACGCACACGCACACACACAAACGCACACACACACACACAACCTCTCGCTGAACCCCCCCCCCTGCACTAATCCACCCCCACACACCCTCACCATCCCATCTCACTTCCACCTTCCACCTCCCCCCCATACACTCACACACCTCCTCTCTCTCTCTCTCTCGCTCTCTCTCTCTCTCTCTCTCTCTCTCTCTCTCTCTCTCTCTCTCTCTCTCTCTCTCTCTCTCTCTCTTTCTCTCTCTCTCTCTCTCTCTCTCTCTCTCTCTCTCTCTCTCTCTCTCTCTCTCTCTCTCTCTCTCTCTCTCTCTCTCTCTCTCTCTCTCTCTCTCTCTCTCTCTCTCTCTCTCTCCCTTTCTTTCTCTCTCTGCCTTTCTCTCTCTCCCTTTCTCTCCCTTTCTCTCTCTCCCTCTCTCTCTCTCCCTCTCTCTCCCTCCCCCTCTCTCTTCCTCCCCCTCACTCTCCCTCCCCTTCTCTCTCTCTCTCTCTCTCTCTCTCTCTCTCTCTCTCTCTCTCTCTCTCCCTCTCTCTCTCTCTCTCTCTCTCTCTCTCTCTCTCACACACTCATAGGGAAATCATGGAAGGGATACGAACTCGGGCTGGCAAACGCAGGAGGACAATCGCAGCTGGAACAAACACAGAGGATGGGGGGGAACAGGAAGACTGGATGAAGGAAGTACTCCAGCAAATGCGGAATGACTTCTGTGAAGGACTGAGCGTAATGAGGGAGACAGTAGCCAACCTGCAAGATGATCTAATGGCAGCAAAGGAGGAGATAAGATGCCTAAAGGAGACTCTTCCACAATACCAGGCACAAACCGTACCCCAGGGAGATGGGAATGCTACTGTGGAGGTTACCACCACAACCCAGATCTCATTTGTTGATAAGCTTAAAAAGAGCCCTGAAGCTAGGTCTGCAGTTAAGGAAGTTGCCATGGAAGTGGCTTCCTCTCAGGAAGCAGCTAGATGTACTAGCTGGATGATAGAGAGAAAAAGAGCAGTAGTAGTAGTAGGCATTAAAGAGCAAACAGGAACCAGCCCAAAGAAGCGGAGAGACAAGGACAAGAACGCAGTTACCGAGATCCTTAAAGAGGTAAGGATGGAGGGAACTGACCAAAATGTTGAAAAGGTTTTCAGGCTTGGAAAGTACAACAAGGACAGAGACCGAATGATAAAGGTGGTATTCATAAGCGAAATCACAAACGAGGAACTGTTAGCAAGGAAGAGCGGTCTAGCAAATGTTCCGAAGTTCAAAAAAGTATTCCTGCAGAGGGATATGACAAGGGAAGGGAGAATACAGGCAGCAGACGCGAGGAAGGAGCGCAGGGAAAGAGAAACGAATCAGAGTACCACAACCCAGAACCCTACAATTTCAGAGGGAAGTGGAGAACCCTCCTCAAACAGTGCAACAGCCACAGGGATTGGGGCACCACCCCCACATTCTACCCAACAGACACCCAACCTGACCATCCCCTGTCAGCCCCCCACTAAATACCCACTAAGTACCCACCTGGGGCACCCTCCCCCTACCCACCTCCCTCCTCCCAATCACCCCCCTCCTCCCACTCACCCCTCTCCCCAGGACTTCCCTTCTCCCCCATCCCCCAAGCTCTCCCTTCTGCCACATGCCTTCCCATCTCTCCCACCCCCAAGCCCTCCCTTCTCCCCCGCCTCCCTAAGCCCCCACTCTCCCCCACCCCACCTAAGTCTTCCTCTCTCCACCACTCTCCTAAACCCTCCCCTCTTCCTCACCCACCTCAGCCCTCCTCTTTCCCCCACGGCCCCCCCCATCTTCCCTATTCCCCAAAGCCTCTCCTCCCCCCATGCTCCCCCAACCCTCCCTCTCCCACCCCCAACCCTCCCCCTCTCACTCTCCCCCCAACCCTCCCCCTCTCACTCTCCCCCCTACCCTCCCCTCTTACCCACCCCCATACCCTCCCCCTTTCCCCCATCACGCCCCCTCTCCTCCACCCCCCAAGCCCTCCCTCCTCCACCAGTCTCACCGTGCCAGATCCCTAGCTCCCACTCACCCCAGATCCCAAAGGTCCCCCCCAGAGAGGAAGCAGAAGAGAGTCAGTTTCAAGGTGATGTACTCGAACATAGATGGGATCACAAGCAAGACAAGTGAACTAAGGGAAAGAGCACAAGAAGTGAACCCAGATGTAATCGGACTCACTGAAACAAAACTCTCTGGAATCATAACGAATGCCGTGTTTCCCCAGGAGTACACAGTAATAAGGATAGAGAGGGAAGGTAGGGGAGGAGGCGGAGTGGCCCTACTCATGAGAAAGGAATGGAGTTTTAAGGAGATGGCCATCCTGGGCTGTGAGATATTCAGAGTCTACATAGCAGGCACCATGACAATGGGAGGACCAAGAATAGTAGTAACAGTAATATATAACCCTCCACCAAATGACAGAAGACCCAGTCAAGAGTATGAAAACAACAACATGGCAATTAACACTATTATTGACAGGGCAGTTTCTGCTGCCTGTAGAAGTATATCCCTCCTGCTCATCATGGGCGACTTCAATCACGGAAGGATTGACTGGGAGAACAAGGAACCACATGGAGGCGAAGATACGTGGAGAGCCAAACTATTGGAGGTGGTGACAAGAAACTTTTTAACCCAGCATGTCAGAGAACCCACAAGGATGAGAGGCAATGAAGAACCAGCGAGACTCGACCTAGTCTTCACTCTGAACCACTCTGACATAAGAGAAATCGGTTTTGAGGACCCAGTAGAAATGAGCGACCACAGTGTACTGGTGTTTGAGTACCTGATTGAAGAAGGGTTATTGAACTCGAGGAGGGATACCGAAACCCAAAGGTTAGCATACCGAAAGGGAAACTATGAGTGGATAAGAAAATTCCTAACAGATATAGCATGGGAAACAGAGCTCAGGGGAAAGACGGCCCAAGATATGATGGATTGCATCACGCAGAAGTGCAAGGACGCAGCAAACAAGTTTGTCCCAGTCCAAAAGGAAAACAGAGAAATGAAGATGAGAAACCCATGGTTTAATCAGAGATGTAGGCTAGCTAAGCAGCAAAGTAAAAGGGCATGGAGAAACTATAGGAATAACAGGACACTGGAGAGCAGAGAAAGATACCAGAATGCCAGGAATGAATATGTCAGGATGAGAAGAGAGGCAGAACGACAATACAAAAATGACATCGCAAGCAAGGCAAAGACTCAGCCTAAATTGTTGCATAGCCACATCAGGAGAAAAACAACAGTAAAGGAACAAGCTATGAAATTAAGGATAGGGGCTGAAGGATTCACTTCAAACGACAAGGAAGTGTATGAGGAACTGAATAAGAAATTCCAGGTGGTCTTCACCTTAGAGCAGGGAGAAATTCCAGAGATAAGAGAGGGAATAGCTAACCAGGAACCACTGGAAGAGTTTGAGATTACCAGCGGGGAAGTAAGGAAGTGTTTACTAGAGTTGGATGTGACAAAGGCTGTAGGCCCAGATGGAATCTCCCCTTGGGTACTAAAGGAAGGAGCAAAAGAACTGTGCCTACCACTCTCCATAGTGTATAACAAATCACTGGCAACAGGGAACTGCCAGATATTTGGAAAGCAGCTAACGTAGTCCCGATATACAAGAAAAAGGATAGACAGGAGGCACTGAACTACAGCCCAGTGTTCCTAACCTGCATACCATGGAAGCTGATTTAGGAGATTGTGCGAAAAAAACTAGTGGAGCATCTGCAGCGAAGGAACTTTGTAAAACAGCATCAACATGGGTTCAGGGATGGCAGGTCCTGCCTCACAGGTTTACTTGAATTCTACGACCAGGCAACAAAAATAAGGCAAGAAAGAGAAGGGTGGGCAGACTACATATTTTTGGATTGTCGGAAAGCCTTTGATACAGTGCCACACAAGAGGCTAGTGAGAAAACTGGAGATGCAGGCAGGAGTGAAAGGGAAGTTACTCCATTGGATAAGGGAGTACCTAAGCAACAGGAGACAACGAGTCTGTGTGAGGGGTGAGGTCTCAGATTAGCGACTCGGGGGTGAGGTCTCAGATTAGCGAGACGTTACAAGTGGAGTCCCGCAGGGGTCAGTCCTTGGACCTATACTGTTTCTGGTATATGTAAATGATCTTCAAGAGGGATTAGATTCGTTCCTCTCAATGTTTGCCGACGATGCAAAAATTATGAGGAGGATTGAAACAGAGGATGATAGTAGGAGGCTACAAGATAACCTAGACATACTGAGTGAATGGTCCAACAAATGGCTGCTCAAGTTCAACCCAAGTAAATGCAAAGTAATGAAACTAGGCAGTGGAAACAGGAGGCCAGACACAGGATACAGAATAGGAGATGAAGTACTTAATGACAGACAGAAAGATCAGGAGTTCATATCACACCAAACCTGTCTCCTAAAGCCCACATAAAGAGAATAACGTCTGCGACATGTGCGAGGCTGGCTAACATCAGAACAGCGTTCAGGAACCTGTGTAAGGAATCATTCAGAATCTTGTACACCACATATGTATGACCAATCCTGGAGTATGCGCCCCCAGCATGGAGCCCGTACCTTGTCAAGCACAAGACGAAGCTGGCAAAAGTCCAAAGGAATGCTACTAGACTAGTCCAAGAACTAAGAGGCATGAGTTATGAGGAAAGGCTGCGGTAAATGCACCTTACGACACTGGAAGGCAGAGGAGAAAGGGGGGACATGATCACAACCTACAAAATCCTCAGGGTAAGCGACCGGGTAAACAAGGATGAACTATTCAACACTGGCGGGACGCGTACAAGGGGACACAGCTGGAAGCTGAGTACCCACATGAGCCACAGAGACGTTAGAAGGAACTTTTTCAGTGTCAGAGTAGTTAACGGATGGAATGCATTAGGCAGTGATGTGGTGGAGGCTGACTCCATACACAGTTTTAAATGTAGATATGATAGAGCCCAGTAGGCTCAGGAATCTGTACACCAGTTGATTGACAGTTGAGAGGCGGGACCAAAGAGCCAAAGCTCAACCCCCGCAAGCACAAATAGGTGAGTACAAATAGGTTAGTACATACACACACACACACAAACACACACACTCACACACACACACACACACACACACACACACACACACACACACACACACACACACACACACACACACACACACACACACACACAGACACACACACACACACACACACACACACACACACACACACACACACACACACACACACACACACACACACACACACACACACACACACACACACACACTCACACACACACATATATATATATATATATATTTGACCTACGAGGAGAGACTACGGGAATTAAACCTCACTTCGCTGGAAGACAGAAGAGTTAGGGGGGACATGATCACCACATTCATGATTCTCAAGGGAATTGATAGGGTAGATAAAGACGGGCTATTTAACACAAGGGGGCACACGCACTAGGGGACACAGGTGGAAACTGAGCGACCAAATGAGCCACAGAGATATTATTAAGAACTTTTTTAGTGTCAGATTGGTTGACAAATGGAATGCATTAGGAGGTCATGTGGTGGAGGCTGACTCCATACACAGTTTCAAGTGTAGATATGATAGATCCCAATGGGCTCAGGAATCTGTACACCTGTTGATTGACGGTTGAGAGGCGGGACCAAAGAGCCAGAGCTCAACCCCCGCAAACACAACTAGGTGAGTACACACACACACACACACACACACATACACACAAGTATACATATACATATATATAAAGTAATAAACCGCCAAACTGGCACATCACGTCCCACTTGATCATTACCAGGAGCTTCAACCCAACACACACAGCTCATGTTCCACCTTCGAACCCCGCAAGTAGTGGAGACTGCAGGCAGCAGCGGCACCAACCTTCCCAGTGTGATGAGAGGCAGCCCTGGCCGAAGGCACCATTCCGGATGCACCAGACAATTATCCGGACCAGAGATAGCATTAATTTGAATAACGATCCTGGCCATCTTGTCGGCGTGTGTGTCACAGTAATGATGCTTGAGTCCCCTAGTCTGAGAGCTTCCGTCTCTCCTCTGCTTAGGGGCTTTGTACCCAGACCTGACACTCTGGTGTTTGACTACGACGAGGTTTAAAGAGTCGTATTTCGTAGTTCATGGTACGAAAATTAATATTTATATTAGAGTGAAGATCCTATGATTAGCCAAATGGTCTTCAATATATAGGCAATCTCTAGTGATGAGGGAGGGATTTATTGTGAAAATGTTCACAATGAGTACCAATAGAACATGGAGGCATGGTTGCAAGCTTCAGACAACTGTGTCATATAGATATAAAGTTTTAATTTGGCGTAAAATCAGTGAGAATATCAAGGAAGTTGGGAATTATCAGGGGAAACCCATTATGAATATATATTCAACTTGGAAGGGATCAGGATAAGGATTTGAGATGGGATGGGGAAAGGAATGGTGCCCAACCACTTGGACAGTCTGGAATTGAACGCCGACTTGCATGACTCGCTCTACCGTTCCAGCTAAAGTGGTTTCCAGATACTCTCATTTGATCCACTCCCTCACGCAACCTGAGTGCCATCAAGGGTTTTCCGATTGATTACATACCAATTTTTCTCGAAGTATTTAAATGTTATTGAAAGCTGCGGAACTTGCTTACTGGCCAACAGCCCAGTGTACTTATGTCTTAACATTATTTTTAGTTACCATTACCTCAACATTTCTGAAGCTCGCCAACACATTGGGGGGCCTCGTAGCCTGGTGGATAGCGCGCAGGACTCGTAATTCTGTGGCGCGGGTTCGATTCCCGCACGAGGCAGAAACAAATGGGCAAAGTTTCTTTCACCCTAAGTGTCCCTGTTACCTAGCAGTAAATAGGTACCTGGGAGTTAGTCAGCTGTCACGGGCTGCTTCCTGGGGTGTGTGTGTGTGATGTGGAAAAAAAAAAAAAAAAAAAAAAAAAAAGTAGTTAGTAAACAGTTGATTGACAGTTGAGAGGCGGGCCGAAAGAGCAAAGCTCAAACCCCGCAAAAACACAACTAGTAAACACAATATGACTGGTTACATAGCTTGTGGCCAGAGATAAGAGTGCCATGTTACAATGAACCGCTGGCAGGATGGTAAGACATACAGGAACATGTGATCAGCAACCTGTACTTGCAGACTAAGGCTGCAACACAAGGTGATCCTCTGGAACAACAAAGTGAATAAATTTATTGAAAAGACCAATGTGCCTCGTACCGGCAGGTCTGAAGGATCAAGTGATTGAGTTCCTGGTCACAGAGTTTACACGTGGGCTGCTCAGGGTTGGGAGGCCCTAACCATTGTTCAGAACAAGAGTAAACTTCAAGAGTAAAACTTAAAGTAACTTAAAAGTCATGGGAAATCTTAAGAGTAGGAGTGATGTTTGGGTAAATGCCTCTCAGCCGCGAGACTCATGAGGTCAATGTTCTGACCAATCAGCATATATTCTTTAGTCCTAATCAAGTCCTAATCAAAGCTAGTCCAGGACTAAACAAATCTGTCCGCATATATACACACAGGGAAATAAGATACACTTCTCAATGCATATATATATATATATATATATATATATATATATATATATATATATATATATATATATATATATATATATATATATATATATATATATATATATATATATATATATATATATATGTCGTACCTAATAGCCAGAATCCACTTCTCAGCCTACTATGCAAGGCCCGATTTGCCTAATAAGCCAAGTTTTCCTTAATTAATATATTTTCTCTCATTTTTTTCTTATGAAATGATAAAGCTACCCATTTCATTATGTTTGAGGACATTTTTTTTTAATTGGAGTTAAAGTTAACGTAGATATATGACCGAACCTAATCAACCCTACCTAACCTAACCTAACCTATCTCTATAGGTTAGGTTAGGTTAGGTAGCCGAAAAAGATAGGTTAGGTTAGGTTAGGTAGGTTAGGTAGTCGAAAAACAATTAATTCATGAAAACTTGGCTTATTAGGCAAATCGGGCCTTGCATTGTAGGCTGAGAAGTGCGTTCTGGCTACTAGGTACGACATATATATATATATATATATATATATATATATATATATATATATATATATATATATATATATATATATATATATATATATATATATATATATATATGTCGTACCTAATAGCCAGAACGCACTTCTCAGCCTACTATGCACGGCCCGATTTGCCTAATAAGCCAAGTTTTCATGAATTAATTGTTTTTCGGCTACCTAACCTACCTAACCTAGCCTAACTTTTTCGGCTACCTAACCTAACCTAACCTATAAAGATAGGTTAGGCTAGGTTAGATAGGGTTGGTTAGGTTCGGTCATATATCTATGTTAATTTAACTCCAATAAAAAAAAGTTGACCTCATACATAATAAAATGGGTAGCTTTATCATTTCAAAAGAAAAAAAATTAGAGAAAATATATTAATTTAGGAAAACTTGGCTTATTAGGCAAATCGGGCCTTGCATAGTAGGCTGAGAAGTGCGTTCTGGCTACTAGGTACGACATATATATATATATATATATATATATATATATATATATATGTCGTACCTAGTAGCCAGAACTCACTTTTTGGCCTACTATTCAAGGCCCGATTTGCCTAATAAGCCAAGTTTTCCTGAATTAATATATTTTTTCTAATTTTTTTCTTATGAAATGATAAAGCTACCCATTTCATTATGTATGAGGTCAATTTTTTTTTATTGGAGTTAAAATTAACGTAGATATATGACCGAACCTAACCAACCCTACCTAACCTAACCTAACCTATCTTTATAGGTTAGGTTTGGTTAGGTAGCCGAAAAAGTTAGGTTAGGTTAGGTTAGGTAGGTTAGGTAGTCGAAAAACAATTAATTCATGAAAACTTGGCTTATTAGGCAAATCGGGCCTTGAATAGTAGGCCAAAAAGTGAGTTCTGGCTACTAGGTACGACATATATATATATATATATATATATATATATATATATATATATATATATATATATATATATATATATATATATATATATATATATATATATATATATATATATATATATATATATATATATATATATGTCAGTATATTTTGGTAGCGGTCTTTCCTGTAGACATATATTATTAAATATGACCGAAAACGTAAGATTAATAATTCTAACACGAATTTTCTCGATCTTTCTTATGTTTCTTTTCACTGTTGATGGTAAATGAAAAATCAATTCTCCAAAATTCATTTTTATTTCTAGTCTGACGCGACACTTGAGCGCGTTTCGTAAAACTTTTTACATTTTCAAAGACTTTAGTTTACACTCACACACAACTTATAACTGAAAAGAGCTTAAACATCTTCGATTTTTTATACCTGCATTTGGGTGAGGTGACATGTTACAACAGTTTTGGATGAGGTGAAAGCAAACTTTCAACACAAGACAGAACACGAAACAATGGGTATAATATTTTGAAGTTAAAGGGAAGAATGGAAGTAACTGCAAAGGGCCTATTAGTCCATATTTCTTGATGCTTCTATATTGGTGCGGAGTCTTGAAGTGGGTAGAATATAGTTGTGCATTAATTGGCTGTTGATTGCTGGGGTCGACTTCTTAATGTGTAGTGCCTCACAGATATCAAGCCGCCTGCTATCACTGTATCCATCGATGATTTCCGTGTTTTTTGTTAAGACTTCTCTTGTGATGGTCTGGTTGTGGGAAGAGATTATATGTTCCTTAATGGAGCCCTGTTGCTTATGCATCGTTAATCGCCTGGAAAGAGATGTTGTTGTCTTGCCTATATACTAAATTCTTTGAGGCTTACAGTCCCCAAGTGGGCATTTGAAGGCATAGACGACATTGGTCTCTTTTAAAGCGTTCTGCTTTGTGTCTGGAGAGTTCCTGATGAGTAGGTTGGCCGTTTTCATGGTTTTATAGTAGATCGTCAGTTGTATCTTCTGATTTTTGTCTGTAGGGATAACGTTTCAATTAACAATATCTTTCAGGACCCTTTCCTCCGTTTTATGAGCTGTGGAAAAGAAGTTCCTGTAAAATAGTCTAATAGGGGGTACATGTGATGTGTTAGTTGTCTCTTCAGAGGTTGCATGGCGTTTCACCTTCCTTCTTATGATGTCGTCAACGAAACCATTGGAGAAGCCGTTGTTGACTAGGACCTGCCTTACCCTACAGAGTTCTTCATCGACTTGCTTCCATCCTGAGCTGTGGCTGAGAGCACGGTCGACATAAGCGTTAACGACGCTCCTCTTGTACCTGTCTGGGCAGTCACTGTTGGCATTGAGGCACATTCCTATGTTTGTTTTCTTAGTGTAGACTGCAGTGTGGAAACCTCCGCTCCTTTCCATGACTGTTACATCTAGAGAGGGCAGCTTCCCATCCTTCTCCATCTCGTAAGTGAAACGCAACACAGAATTCCGCTCAAATGCCTCCTTCAGCTCCTTCAGATGTCTGACATCAGGTACCTGTGTAAAAATGTTGTCAACATTCCTGCAATATATAGACTAGAAATAAAAATGAATTTTGGAGAATTGATTTTTTAGTTACCATCAACAGTGAAAAGAAATGTAAGAAACATAGAGAAAATTCGTGTTAGAATTATTAATCTTATATATATATAATATATATATATATATATATATATATATATATATATATATATATATATATATATATATATATATATATATGTATATATATATATATATATATATATATATATATATATATATATATATATATATATAAATACATATATATATATATATATATATATATATATATATATATATATATATACATATATATATATATATATATATATATATATATATATATATATATGTATATATATATATATATATATATATATATATAAATACATATATATATATATATATATATATATATATATATATATATATATATATATATATACATATATATATATATATATATATATATATATATATATATATATATATGTATATATATATATATATATATACATATATAAGATTAATAATTCTAACACGAATTTTCTCTATGTTTCTTATATTTCTTTTCACTGTTGATGGTAACTAAAAAATCAATTCTCCAAAATTCATTTTTATTTCTAGTCTATATATTGCAGGAATGTTGACAACATTTTTAGGTAGTGACCTAAGAAGGTCACTACCAAAGATACCTTACAAGCAGAACTTATTGCAGAAGGAGGAAAGAATCGAGGCAATTACAGAAGCACCATACTGTCCCCCGAGCTCAAAGCGGCAGCTAAAAGCCTTCGTGAGAACAAGGAGATAGTTGTCAGGAGAGGTGACAAGTCGCCAATATATGTCATTCTTAAAAAAGACGAATATCTGGCGAAAATGAACATCATACTTTCTGACCAAACTAAGTTCCAAAGGGTAACGAAGGACACTACAGCCGAATTAAAAGCAAAGGTCAACAAACTAATCGAAACTGTGAACGCCAAGAAATCCGGACTCCACCTGCCAAAGATCATTGGGGAATATAAACCTGGATATGCGTATGGAAATGTCAAGACACACAAGCCTGGAAACCCACTTCGGCCAATCATTAGCCAGATACCCACACCCACGTACAGACTGGCGAAGCGACTCAACGGCCTGCTGACTCCGTATGTTCCCTGCGCCTTCAGCCTGAAGTCTCCAAAGGAATTTGTTGACTTACTGCGGGGCACACGGGCCACAGGGATAAGAGCCTCGTTGGACGTAGAATCGCTGTTTACCAACGTACCTGTGGACGAGACAATCGGGATGATAGCCGACAGAGTGTATCGTGATCCAGCCTGTACTCTTCTTGACATACCAGAAAATATTCTGAGGAAACTACTCCAAGCTTGTACTAAAGAGGCACCCTTCTCGAGCCCGGATGGGCACATGTATAAGCAAGTAGATGGGGTCGCCATGGGTTCTCCCCTAGGTGTCCTGTTTGCAAACTTCTACATGGGCACCATCGAGCAAAAAGTCTTAGTCGACATGAACTTGAAACCGGCCATATACTGCAGGTATGTTGACGGCATTTTTACACAGGTACCTGATGTCAGACATCTGCAGGAGCTGAAGGAGGCATTTGAGCAGAGTTCCGTGCTGCGTTTCACTTACGAGATGGAAAAGGATGGGAAGCTGCCCTTTCTAGATGTAACAGTCATGGAAAAGAGCGGAGGTTTCCACACTGCAGTCTACACTAAGGAAACGAACATAGGAATGTGCCTAAATGCCAACAGCGACTGCCCAGACAGGTACAAGAGGAGTGTTGTTAACGCATATGTCGACCATGCTCTCAGCCACAGCTCAGAATGGAAGCAAGTCGACGAAGAACTCTGTAGGGTAAGGCAGGTCCTAGTCAACAACGGCTTCTCCAATGGTTTCGTCGAAGACATCATAAGAAGGAAAGTGAAACGCCATGCAACCTCCGAACAGACAACTAACACAACACCTATACCCCCTATTAGACTATTTTACAGGAACTTCTTTTCCACAGCTCATAAAACGGAGGAAAGGGTCCTGAAAGATATTGTTAATAGAAACGTTATCCCTACAGACAAAAATCAGAGGATACAACTGACGATTTACTATAAAACCAGAAAAACGGCCAGCCTACTCATGAGAAACTCTCCAGACACAAAACAGAACGCTTTAAAAGAGACTAACGTCGTCTATGCCTTCAAATGCCCTCTTGGGGACTGTAAGCTCCAAAAAACCCAGTATATAGGCAAGACAACAACATCTCTTTCTAGGCGTTTAACGATGCATAAGCAACAGGGCTCCATTAAGGAACATATAATCTCTTCCCACAACCAAACCATCGCCAGAGAAATCCTAGTAAACAACACAGAAATCATCGATAGATACAGCGATAGCAGTATCTTTTTGGAGAAGTGATTTTGGAGAAGTGATTTTTGATTTACCTCCAACAGTGAAGCGTAATGTACGAAAGATTGAGAAAATTCGTGTTAGAATTATTAATCTTACTTTTTCGGTCATATTTAATAATATATGTCTACAGGAAAGACTGCTACCAAAATATACTAATATATATATATGTATGTATGTATGTATGTATGTATGTATATATATATATATATATATATATATATATATATATATATATATATATATATATATATATATATATATATATATATATATATATATATAAATATATGGCACAACTCTCCTAAACACGAGAGTCAAGTATACAACTTTAGAACACTTTCCCACCAGGAGACTCGAACCCTAGCCAGCACAGAAGCCTTTCAGCAACTGGCATAACAGGTACGCCTTAACCCTCTCCACCACCTGCTCAGACCCTCAGAAGGGTCTGAGCAGGTGGTGGAGAGGGTTAAGGCGTACCTGTTATGCCAGTTGCTGAAAGGCTTCTGTGCTGGCTAGGGTTCGAGTCTCCTGGTGGGAAAGTGTTCTAAAGTTATATAAATATATATTGTGACGGAGTTCCCCCCCTTATAATTCTCCCACGCCTGCAGTAAGAGTCATGTCTACTTTTCCCAAGCGTTCTCTACGTTGCAGGCTACAATTTGATATATGGGAGAGAGTGAAGTGTTCTCGGAGAGCCGAGAAATTTGTGAAATAGTTATATTTTGGCCTGTGGTTTAGGCCCTTTAGGGAGCCAAGATGGCGCTGGCTTCTCTGATCTCCCGCCAAAACCGTGTGACGTCAGTGGCACCGGATTGGTCACCGACAGCAGTGTGGCACCGGGAGCCAATGAAAACTTCCCTTAGCGAAAGTGACGTCACGATGGAAGGGGGTCCGGGCCGCGCGCCACTCTGGCGCGATCAGTCAGACACGACACGTCATAGAGGTCGGACGTGCGACGAGTGGTCCTGTCTGTCGGACAGCTGTTTCCCACTACCGTGGATTTACGCGTCACCTGAAGTCCGCCAGTACTCTGAGAAGTCTTCCCTAGTTCATGTGTTGAACCAGAAGAGGGAATTGACGGTTATTTGAGCAACAAGTGCTCCAGTCAGGTACTGTGCCAGTAGCAGTGAAGCCGTGCAGTGACGTATGTTGACGTCTGTGGCAATTCACCAGTTCGTGACAGCGTAGTGGCTGACAGAGCCACTGGGTAGCTGAGGAAGAGAGGACTAGTTGGGGAAACCGAACGACTGTAGCTGAGACGTAGGCGACAGCCGTTGCTGGGAGAAGACGACGGCCAGGAGACCGACTCCAACCTTCAAGAAGTCAAGGAGGAGGACGGACCTGCAGTGAGGAGGCACGGAGACGACGCGCTAAACGGTGGGACGACGAGAGGCTCTGGTAGGACACGACGACGTGTAGTGTGGGGGCGTTCCCGACACGAGGACCAGGAGCTACATCTCGACTCTCATCGGAGGATAGGGTGAAGTAGGTGGTTCTAGTTCCCTCCCCATTCCCCTTTAGTTAGCTATATTATTTGGCTATATTATCTAGCCTGAAGATTTTATATGTCGTGAGCAAGTCTCACCTATGTCACGGTGAAGCACCAGTGTGCTAGACAGTACTATCAAGAGTACTTGTAATATTCATGTTGATTATTGGTGTGTACAGGCACCAGGAACCAGTGATAAATTTACTGTGTTGTGTATATCTTTCTATAGATTTTGATATGAACATATAGTGGTAAATTATATATAAGATTATGCCAGTATTTGGAGGTTAGGCTATGTGCCCAGAAACTTTATTTTCCATGTATTGATGATTGATTTATATACCATATATATGTCTATGTTCATTCAGTGAATAATCATTTGTGAGTACAGTGAATTATTGCGTTATCGCCAACGAAAGAAAGTACTGAAAACTCCAGTGTTAATAGTTTATAATATATTGTTGAGTGAAGAACAATGTGAAGCCATTACAGTGAATCATTGTAGAATTGATTGTAGAAAAGACTGTTTGAGCCTGAGTACAGTGTAACTGAGTAATCCGGTTTATTTAGCCAATATCGAGTGTGCGAGTTTCTAGTAATATTGGAGAATTTAACGAAACAGCGAATCTAGAAAACAAGCAAAGTTCGCGCGGAGAGGCCACGCGATCAGCTGGTTTTTGACACTTGATGAGGGGGGGGAGATGTTGCCCCCTGATGATCGCATAATATCCGTGGGAAATACCAGCCGCGTCAGGATCAGTTGATTTATGATTATTGTGTGGCCTTGTGACATCTTTCATACATTTTAAGTAAAATACAAAACTCTCTTTGTGTTTTTATCATCCTCTCCATTGATCTTGTGGCCATACTATACCTGTCAGCATAGAGTGATAACAATAAGTACCTGCCTGATTCCTGATCTTTGAGTGTGACCTTGCCAAGGCTACCACTGAATACACCAGACCACTGACGGTGTTATTGGCCACCTTAAACACCAATTGGCGACTTTGTGATTAACCGTAGAGCCCTATTGTTGGGGAGGGCACACGACAGTCGAGGTGAACGAGTCGTGTTCTCACTCTTTCTTAATAAGAGGCCGTTAAGATTGACTGGGAGACTCTCCTGGCGTGCAGTGGCGCCGTGAGGATCGAGGGAAGACCCGCAGGGCTACGGTGAGTTACCTTGAGCGTAACCATTGCTCACCCCAGAGTAAGGGTAGAGAATAATAGAGAGGTGAAAACCCCAACAATATGTATGTATGTTTGACCGAAAAAGTAAGATTAATAATTCTAACACGAATTTTCTCAATCTTTCGTACATTACGCTTCACTGTTGGAGGTAAATCAAAAATCACTTCTCCAAAATTCATTTTTATTTCTAGTCTGACGCGACACGGGCGCGTTTCGTAAAACTTATTACATTTTCAAAGACTTCACAAATACACAACTGATTAGAACTTGCGTTTCTCTGATTTTATATCTACATTTGAGTGAGGTGGGAAGGGTGATGTGGCATTAACACATGACAGAACAATAGGGGATATTCATAGGGTATTAAAAGTATCAACACAAGACAGAACAGAAACAATGGGTATTGAATAGAAGTGTTTGTAGAAAGCCTATTGGTCCATATTTCTTGATGCTTCTATATTGGAGCGGAGTCTTGAGGTGGGTAGAATATAGTTGTGCAATAATTGGCTGTTGATTGCTGGTGTTGACTTCTTGATGTGTAGTGCCTCGCAAACGTCAAGCCGCCTGCTATCGCTGTATCTATCGATGATTTCTGTGTTGTTTACTAGGATTTCTCTGGCGATGGTTTGGTTATGGGAAGAGATTATATGTTCCTTAATGGAGCCCTGTTGCTCTGTTGTTGTTGCAACAAACGAACAAACGAATATATATATATATATATATATATATATATATATATATATATATATATATATATATATATATATATATATATATATATATATATATATATATATATATATATATATTCGTTTGTTCGTTTCTTCGAAATCGCTAATCTCCGAAAGTTTTTCACCGATTGCTTTGAAATTTTCACACAATGTTCCATTTGCATCCGAGCAGGTTTTTATATACATATTATATTGATGTCACGTCTGTGACTGATAAAAACATGCTTCATGTGAGACAAATCTTCGAAACCTCTTAACTGATTGCTTTGAAATTTTGACACGACGTTGCCTTCGAATAGGCGCGTGTTTCTATATACCTACTATATACATGACTTACCTATGACCGTAGAAAACATGCTTTTTTTTTAAAACAACGCCATCCGTTGGATGTAAGAGCAACACACGTTGTAATCTCCCAAAGTTATTCATCGATTGCTTTGAAATTTTGACACAACATTCCATTCGAATATGCGCATCTTTGTATATACCTATTCTGTAGATGCCACCTCTGTGACAGGTAAAAACATGCGTTTTTGAAAAACAGCGCCATCTGTTGCACATATAGCAACATGCACGCTATAATTTCGTGACATATTTAGTATCTTGAGGTTATCTCAAGATAACCTCAAGATATTAAATATGTCACGAATTCCATTTGAATGTTTCCGATTGCATTGATAAATTTTATTTTCATAGATTACGATTTATTTTTTTTTTATTGAATTATTTTGACGCTTTAATCCGCTTGACCATCACGACCGGACAAAAGGAAGTGATAGCCGAAGCTATTTGAACCATTTCGCTGCTGGCACTCGGATGGTAATCTTGGGCATAGCATTTTATCAAATCACCTCATTCTTTGGGGCACACGTGAGGAACTCCTCTCCCAGCGTCAAAGACTTTATCAATGTCAGAGGGAACTATTATATTTGGTCACTGACTTACACTGTTTGGCTCCGTCCAGCAGTAGACCAGCCGTATTATTTTTAAGACAGAGACTCAGAGATACAGACATATAGTCAGCGAAAGGACACATACAGACAGATAGACAAACAGGAACAGACACAGAGACCGAATAACAAAGAGACAGATATACAAATACAGAGAGAGAGAGAGAGAAATAGAGGCACACAGACAGACAGACAAACAGAGACAGATGGAGATAACCCTGCAGAGAGACGTGGTCGGTCTTGCCAAAGAGATCAGAAAAAATCAGGAAATCAGAAAAACACAGAGACAGACAACAACACACACAGAGACAGACAGAAGCGGAGACAGAGACAGACAGAAGCAGGCAGAGAGACTGACAGAAGCAGGCACAGAGACTGAGACAGACCAAAATAGGGAGAGAAGGAAGAATAAGGGAAGGGGAATTGAAGGGAAACGAATGGAAGGGAAGGAGAAATGTTACAACTTTTTTTTTGTAACACTGCAGTTAATTCAAGCAATTGATATCACGCCAATTATTTAAAAGAGACTTACTACTTATTAAATAACGTGTTATGCATTTTTATGCATTATTGTCCCTCAATAATAGCGAATACTTTGAACATTTTATTCACAATCGATATTATTCATTGAATAATGATTGCATAATTATTATTTTATCAGCTGCTGAAAATATCGACAAAGACATTAATCAGTCTCATATGTTGGCCGCCTCAACCAGCTCCGGCCTCGATCACCGATAATTAAATGTCAACACCTGAGATAAGTGCCGCTATACGATAAGATAATTGTAAATGTTCATTATTTACACTCGGAGTGAAGTATAAACATTGCAGACGACAGTGAAGAGCCGGTGTTTAAGAGCGAGAGAACTAACGCTCGTGCACACACACACACACACACACACACACACACACACACACACACACACACACACACACATACGGAAAGCCTTTGACACAGTACCCCATAAAAGGTTGATAATTAAGCTAGAGAAACAGGCAGGAGTAACTGGTAGGGCGCTCCAGTGGATAAGGGTGTACCTAAACAATAGGAAGCAGAGAGTTACAGTGAGGGGTGAGACCTCAGACTGGCGTGAAGTCACCAGTGGAGTCCCACAGGGCTCTGTACTTGGACCTATCCTGTTTCTGATATACGTAAATGATCTCCCAGAGGGTATAGACTCATTCCTCTCAATGTTTGCTGACGACGCCAAAATTATGAGAAGGATTAAGACAGAGGAGGACAGCTTGAGGCTTCAAGAAGACCTGGACAAGCTGCAGGAATGGTCGAACAAATGGCTGTTAGAGTTTAATCCAAGCAAATGTAATGTAATGAAGATAGGGGTAGGAAGCAGGAGACCAGATACAAGGTATCACTTGGGAGATGAAATACTTCAAGAGTCCGAGAGAGAGAAAGACCTGGGGGTTGATATCACGCCAGACCTGTCCCCTGATGCTCACATCAAGAGGATAACTTGCAGCAGCATATGCCAGGTTGGCTAACATAAGAACGGCCTTTAGAAACTTGTGTAAGGAATCTTTCAGAACATTATATACCACATATGTCAGACCAATCCTGGAGTATGCGGCACCAGCATGGAGTCCATATCTAGTCAAGCATAAGACTAAAATGGAAAAGGTTCAAAGGTTTGCCACCAGACTAGTACCCGAGCTGAGAGGTATGATCTACGAGGAGAGACTACGGGAATTAAACCTCACTTCGTTGGAAGACAGAAGAGTTAGGGGGGACATGATCACTACATTCAAGATCCTCAAGGGAATTGACAGGGTTGATAAAGACAGGCTGTTTAACACAAGGGGCACACGCACTAGGGGACACAGGTGGAAACTGAGTGCCCAAATGAGCCACAGAGATATTAGAAAGAACTTTTTTAGTGTCAGAGTGGTTGACAAATGGAATGCATTAGGAAGTGATGTGGTGGAGGCTGACTCCATACACATTTTCAAGTGTAGATATGATAGAGCCCAATAGGCTCAGGAACCTGTACACCTGTTGATTGACAGTTGAGAGGCGGGACCAAAAAACCAGACCTCAACCCCCTCAAGCACAATTAGGTGAGTAAACACACATACACATCCTCGTAACTGAGTGAACAGCGCTCGGGGTTTTTAGTTCTAATGGTCTGGGTTCGATTACCGGCGGAGGCAGAAACAAATGGGCAGAGTTTCTTTCGGCCTGATGCACCTGATGACCTAGCAGTAAATAGGTACCTTGAAGTTAGACAGTTGCTACAGGTTGCATCCTTGGGATGTGTGTGCGTGTGTACTCACCTATTTGTACTCACGTATTTGTGTCTGCAGGATCGAGCATTGACTCATGGATCCCACCTTTCGAGCATCGGTTGTTTTTAGAAATGAGTACGGCCCTATTTCCCAATCATACCTAGTTTTAAAATTATGAATAGTATTTGCTTCCACAATCTGCTCCTTGAGTGCATTCTATATATATTTTCCACTACTCTCACGCTGAAAGAAAACTTCCTAACATCCCTGTGACTCATCAGAGTTTCCAGCTTCCACCCAGGTCCCCTCGTTCTGTTACTATTCGGTGTGAACATTTCATCTATGTCCACTCTGTCAATCCTCCTGAGTATTTTATACGTTCCTATCATGTCTCTCCTCTCCCTTCTTCTTTCTAGTGTCGTGAGGCACAGTTCCTTCAGGCGCTCCTCATACCCAATCCCTCGTATCTCTGGGACGAGTCTCGTTGCAAACCTCTGAACCTTTTCCAGTTTCCATATATGCTTCTTCAGATGGGACTCCATGATGAGGCGGTATACTCTAAGACTGGCCTCACGTATGCAGTGTAAAGTGCCCTAAATGCCTCCTTACTTAGGTTTCTGAATGATGTTCTAACTTTTGCCTGTGTAGAGTATGCTGCTGTCGTTATCCTATTTATTCGTGCTACAGGAGATAGATTAGGTGATACGTCCACACTCAGGTCACTTTCTCGCGTGAGAAAGAATACTCCCCTTCATTGTGTACTGTCCCTTTGGCCTTCTATCACCTAGTCCCATTTCCATATATATATACATTTGCTCGTGTTGAACTCCAGTAGACATTTCCCTGACCATCTCTGCAACCTGTTGAGGTCCTCTTGGAGAATCCTGCAATCCTCATCTGTCACTACTCTTCTCATCAACTTTGCGTCATCCACGAACATCGACATGTAGAACTCTACTCCTGTAAACATGTCGTTAACATATATTAGAAGTAGAATTGGTCCCAGCACCGATCATTAAGGTACTCCACTCGTTACTGTTCGTCAGTCCGACTTCTCGCCCCTTATCGTTACTCTTTGGCTCCTGCCTGTTAGGTAGTTCCTTATCCTGGCTAGGGCCTCTCCTCCCACCCTGCCTGCCTCTCGAGTTAGAACAGCAGTCTCATTGCGGTACTGTATCAAAGACTTTTTGGCACTCCAGAAATATGCAGTCTGCCCAACCATCTCTGTCCTGTCTTATTCTCGTTATTTTATCATAGAATTCCAGAAGGTTTGTATTATAGTGTGGGTTGGTGGTGTTGTCGTAGTTGATCCTTCTCTACGGACAACTCAACCCACAACTCGATAGAGTGCTTATACCTCTCTAGGAGATCACCCTTGGCGCTTCTGGCTCTTGGAGAGGGGCTCAACTTCACATGTTCAGGTGATGCAGCTCCAACACTTAGCCTCGTTGTCATGTGCACACACCCACTCGAGCCGCTGTGACTCCCCACTCTCTCCTTAGGTGATATGATCTCCCCAATCCCCCTTGTACTTATTAGTATTACCTTCTACCCTGTCCACAGCAGTGGTTCTTGGTTCTTTCTCTCTCTCTCTCCTTCTTTACTATCTCCTGGGAAGCCTCACTAGGACAATGTCAAATACTAGCAAATTTGAATACATTTACTGGACAGAGCACATACACAATACATATTCACATATAATAAGAATGCGTCCTATACTCTGTACTATTACAATCAGGTTGCTCTCCAACACCATCAGAACTCTACTATCAGTTTACCAAGTGGTATCCTATCTTCTGATTCACCACCTGATACTATCAACCTCCTCAAGTTGATCAAGTCTACATACACTGTTGCACTATCAGCAAGAGAATATTATATATATATATATATATATATATATATATCTATAAACGTGTATAAGGAAAATCAGCATGTGAATGCAATAACATATATCAGCATAAATGTTCCTTGATACACTGCAATGATCATTCGATCACCCTATCAGTCCTAGAACACTTACATCTGTAGGTAATCCAGCCGACGACTGTAACTCTAAACTTCAGTATAAAACACTCCTTGACATAAGAATACAAACAATCACTCACCTCTCACTGCGTCTTGCACGCTAATGACAACCAAACATTATCAACTCCCTACAAGTAATCCACCAGAACTTCCCTTCCACCTCTGGAAGTTCACTACCCTGATATCTTTAGGTTCTTCCGGGCTTCACTAGCAGGATCCTCTGCAGCTCCTCCAGGCTGCTATCATGAAGTTTCCTTGAGCAACTACGGTGCTTTACCCTTCTGCTAGGGTCCTCCACAGCTCTCTTGGCTGCTACACCATGAAGTTTCCTCGAGCAACTATGGTGCTTCACCACCTCTACAGAAGCATGTGACACTCCTCTTCACTGCTTCTCCTCACAGCTCGAGGTCCTCTGCTCCACTACCTTGGAGTCTCATCAATTACTCCCTCTGTGCTGGCTTCGAAGTTCTCAGCAACTTCTTCCCCAAAGACAAACCTGCAACCCATCGACACTCCAATAAAAATGTTTCCCCTTTAACACATAAACAAAAATCACCACACAATATGTTTGAATCCAACCTCTATCTGTCCTCTACATACTGTGAGAGTGGACTCCCCCGTTGGGCGGGTCCATACTCCACCTCACCCGGCGGGCCTCCTCACTCAGGGAGGGTCCTCCGCTGTCAGGAGTCGGGCTCCCTCAGTGGCCTTCCAGCGCTCAGAGGAGACGGATGTCGCTCCGTGTTCCTCCCTCTCCACTCTCTTATTGTAGGCTTTCCGCCTTATCAAAACATGTCTAACTTATAAATAAACATCGCTACTGTCACTGGGCACACGACCAACTACAAGCAATCACTATGAACTGGCTTAAATCGTGCTTACCACAGATTGTCTAGTCGAGGGCGCTATCCCTCAAAGAGAGCTGGGTCAGGGCGCTTTCACGGCCGGCCCACAATAATGTCTCTGGGCGGCTTAATACTCTCCTCGTCGACCAGGACTTGAGACCACAACGTTCCCAGCTCGATTCTACAGCTGGCACGTCTACACACTTCTCTTCTCTTGGAGATATATCACTTGGGGTTCCATTCTGACGGGAGCTCAACGGAGCGCGGCTTTCCCCCTGCGATGTCTGGCCTCAAGTGAGGTCAAAGCCCTCCAAAAACGAGCCTTACGCCTCCAGCAAAATGTCCACATCTCCTAGCCAGTCATTTATCTGTTTTCTTCTTCACTGCCCATAATCTTAAATTGTTCATCATATCCATGCAACTATTTTACATATGTGTTATCACCTCTATATTTCCTAGACCTTCCAGTTAGGTCCGGCTTGCTGAATAACTCTCAAGGGGGAGACTCGTTTCTCCTACAGGCTGAGATCATAGCAGTTCGTTAGGCACGATTTCCCTTTCCAGAACCCATGTTGATGTTTGTTCACAAACCTAACGTTCTCCAGGTGTGCATCAAGTCGTAGCCCAATTATTCTTACAAATATTTTAGAGGGGATGCTTGTCAGTGATACAGGTCTATAGTTAAGTGCCTCCTCCCAATTGCCTTTCTTGAAAATCGGTACAGCATTTGCCTTCTTTCAGCAACTGGGAAATTCTCCCGACATGTGACTCATTAAAGATCATTGCCAGAGGCACACTGAGGGCCTGCGCTGCCTCTTTTAGTATCCACGGTGATACTTTGTTTGGTCCAACCGCTTTATTTGCAGCCAGTGTTGTCAACTGTTTCATTACCTCCTCTGCTGTCACCTCTATATCTGATAGTCTTTCATCTAGGGTAATCTCTTCTGACAATGGGAGCTACTCAGGCTCGGTTGTGAACACTCCATGGAAACTAGCATTCAGTGCCTCGCAGATTTCCTTGTCACTTTCAGTATATGTCCCTCTGTTTTCCTCAGTCTTGTCACTTGGTCGTTCCCCGACATTTTTCTTCTTATATGGCTTTGTAGTAATTTAGGTTGCTTTTTCGGTTTGATCGCAATATCGTTCTCATAGTTCCTTTCTGATGTTCGTCTTATGTTTATGTAATCGTTCCTAGCTCTGTTGTATCTGATCCTGTTGTCCTCTGTCCTTTGTCTTCTGTACTTAATCCAATCCCGCCTGCTGGGCATTTTTGCTTCCTGACACTGTCTATTAAACCATGAGTTACTATATTCCCTCAAATTTTTTCCCATTACTATTGGTATAAATTTCTTTTCGGCCTCCTGGCATTTCCGTATGACTAGGTCCATCATATCTTGGACTGTTTTTCCTCTAATTTCTTCCTTCCACTGCATTTCTTCCATATAGTCCCTTATCCTCCTGTAGTTTCCTATAGTCAACTCTCCTTTCTCAGACCTCTTGTCCTATAGTCAACTCTCCTTTCTCAGACCTCTTGTCCCATGGTCACAAGTTTGAATTCCATCATGTAGTCAAAGACTACGACACAATGGTCGCTGGCCCCTAGAGGTATTTCATTTTCCAAATTCTCGATGTTATCTACGTTCTGGGTGAAAATCAGGTCTAATAGGTTCGGTGCATCTCCTCCTCTTTCCATTGTCTCTTCCTTCACATGTTGTGTTAGGAAATTCCTGTCTATAACATCTAGTAACTTTGCTCCCCACGTTTCGTTCCCTCCATAGGGATTCCCTGATTCCCAATTTATCTCTCCATGATTTAGGTCATCCATGACCAGCAGCTTCGCTCTCATTCTGTCAGCTAATGTTGCTGCCTTTTACATCTCGTCTATGCATGCCTTGTTGTTTCCATCATACGTCTGCCTGGGTCTTCTACTTTTTGGAGGAGGATTGTAGATTACCAAGATCACAATCTTCCTCCCATCTACTGTCAGAGTACAATGTATGAAGCTTGTGCTCTCATTGGTAACCCGATTTCCCAGGTCTTCAAACTTCCATTTTTGCTCTATTAGGAGTGCCACTCCCCCTCCCTGTCTCTGTGTCCTCTTTTTTCTTATCACCTGGTAGCCCTCTGGAAAGATTGCATCCGAGATCACGTCATTTATTTTAGTTTCCACTATTGCAACTAGTCAGGATCTGCTTCACTCACTCTTTCTTTCACCTCTTCTGCTTTATTAGATACCCCATCAGCATTGGTGCACCAAACCTGGAGATTCTACATGGAAACTCTGGTACCAGAGTTCGCCCTTTTTCTTGGGATATCTGGGGGGTTTCTTGGGGTTAATGGGGCTGGGGGGATCCAAAGGGTGTCTGGGGGGATCCGGGTGGTGTCTGGGGGGATCTGGGGGTGTCTGGGGGGTGAAAGGGGTCGGGAGGGGTGCTTGGGGGCTAATGGGGGCTGGGCATCTAGGAAGGTAGGTAGGAAGGTCTGGGGTAGGGCCTGGGTAGGTAGGTGTGGAGTAGGAAGGGCATACTGGGTCTGAAAATTAGGGAGGGTCTGAGAGGCATGGAGGGGTTGAGAGGTAGTGTAAGGTTGAGAGTCAGATAGAGGTTGAGAGATTGGAGGGGTGGAGAACGATAGAAGGGGTGGGGGAAAGAAGGGTGGATGGAACATGGATAGTGAGAATGGGAGCGAGGTTGTAATAGTCACCGGGAACTCAGGGGTAGGTGTGTGCATTGGGGCAGAAGGGGGGAAGAGGGAAATGGAGGAAGAGGTGGTGGGGTCTCTCCGTCCCCCACGGGGGTCCATGTGCCCCCTTCGCAAGGGTAGGGGGTCACATGGAAAGAAAGGGGATGAGGAGGGGTGAGGGCTGGGCGGGTATTGGGGGTTGAGGGGATGAGGGCTGGGTGGGTTTTGGCAGTTGAGGAGATGAGGGCTGGACCGGTTTTGGGGGTTGAGGGGATGAGAGCTGGGCGGATTTTGGGGGTTGAGGGAATGAGTGGATCCTTGGAATGTGGGATGAAGCAGAGGGATTTGAATGCAATGGGGGTCAGAGGGTTCAGGGGAGGTGTTGGGAGGATAAGAAGGGGCAGGGAGGGCTGATTTGGGGACGGAGTGACCTAGGAAGCAGGTGTGAGCTGGTTAACACGGTGTGTGGTTTGGGGTGTGTAGCTACGCTTAAATGGGAAGAGTTGTATTATTGAGGTTTGCTCACCCTATGGGCTATCTGTTCCTCTTTTGTTATGTATCTGTCAATATACACGTTGTAGTAATTTTCGCTACCACTGAGTAAGTGTTTGTGGTGCAGTATGTAATCCACTGCCTCTTCGTTAGTGAACTGTACCAGGACAGGTCGTCTCTTGTCACAGTTGTATGGCCCAATGCGTCAGTGGATTTGCATCTCATTCCCTGCCATCTGGGCTCTGATATCTCTTAAGATCCCCTGTAGCTTCAAATCTTCAATCTCCATCCTTCCCTGCCTCGATGGTGCCTTGGCTTCAAGTAATCCAAGGATTATGATTGACCTATTTCTCAGTGCAGGGTCATGCTGGTTGCCCCCCCCCCCTCTCTCTGGTTGACCCCCACCCCTCTCACACTAGCTACTCCATTCACCACCACTCCACCTTCCCTTGCCAAGCTTCCCTTATTCCTGCCAAATTCATTTGTTAGCCTAGTTATTTCTCCTTTCCATTCTACCCTGCTCTTCCTGATTTTCTCTTGAATATAATCCATAAACTCTTGTTTGTGTCTCTGAACCTCGTCCTGTATCTTATTATAGATTTCCCTTTTAATCCCCTGGATTAGATCATCTATCCAAACATCCCTCTTCTCTACAAATTTCCCAATTATCTTCTCCACAAACCTATCCTCTTCTTCAATCATAATACTGCTGGACCTAGAAACCCTTCCGGACTTAGTCATTGCTATAATCCAACCTTACCCAGAAGGGTTCCAAGTACCTTACCGACCTGCTAACACAGGTGAGAGAATCTCCAAGCGTCTCCCCACGTGGTGTTGGGAGGGATGCTGCCGGGGTGAGGTCACGGTGGGTCACAAGGTTGCTTCACTCTTCACACTGCTACGGTGCTACAACAACTATTTTCACTTATGCTATTTCTACTGTTTTTCTTCACTATCTTATGGCTACAGTCAAAATCCAAGTTTTTCCATTCACTCGTATACACCTTTTCACTTCGAAGTAGCCTGATTACCCCTGTGTGTGTGAGTGTGTGTGTGTGTGTGTGTGTACTCACGTAGTTGTACTTACCTAGTTGTGCTTGTGGGGGTTGAGCTTTAGCTCTTTGGTCCCGCCTCTCAACCGTCAATCAACAAGTGTACAGATTCCTGAGCTTGTTGGGCTCGATCATATCTACACTTGAAACTATGTATGGAGTCAGCCTCCACCACATCACTCCCTAATGCTTTCCATTTACTAACTACTCTGACACTAAAAAAGCTCTTTCTAATATCTCTGTGGCCTCTTTTGGGCACTCAGTTTCCACCTGTGTCTCCTAGTGTGTGTGCCCCTTGTGTTAAATAACCTGTCTTTATCTACCATGTCGATTCCCTTGAGAATCTTGAATGTGGTGATCATGGCCCACCAAACTCTTCTGTCTTCCAACGAAGTGAGGTTTAATTCCCATAGTCTCTCCTCGTAGCTCATACCTCTCAGCTCGGGTACTAGTCTGGTGCAAACCTTTGAACCTTTTCCAGTTTGGTCTTATCCTTGACTAGATATGGACTCCATGCTGGGGCTGCATACTCCAGGATTGGCCTGACATATGTTGTATACAAAGTTCTGAATGATTCCTTACACAAGTTTCTGAATGCCGTTCTTATGTTGGCCAGCCTGGCATATGCCGCTGATGTTATCCTCTTGATATGGGCTGCAGGAGACAGGTCTGGCGTGATATAAACCCCCAAGTCCTTTTCTTTCTCTGACTCTTGAAGTATTTCATCTTCCAGATGGTACCTAAGTATCTGACCTCTTGCTCCCTACACCTATCTTCATTACATTACATTTGCTTGGGCTAAACTCTAACAACCATTTGTTTGAACATTCCTTCAGCTTGTCTAGGTCTTTTTGAAGCCTCAAGCAGTCCTCCTCTGTCTTAATCCGTCTCATAATTTTGGCATCGTCCGCAAACATTGAGAGAAATGAATCTATACCCTCCGGGATTTCATTTACATATATCAGAAACAAGATAGGACCGAGTACAGAGCCCTGTGGGACTCCACTGGTGACTTCACGCCAATCGGAGGTCTCACCCCTCACCGTAATTCTCTGCTTCCTATTGCTCAGGTACTCCCTTATCCACTGGAGCACCTTACCAGCTACACCTGCCTGTCTCTCCAGCTTATGTACCAGCCTCTTATGCGGTATTGTGTGAAAGGCTTTCCGACAATCCAAGAAAATGCAGTCCGCCCAGCCTTCTCTTTCTTGCTTAATCTTTGTCACCTGAATGTAGAATTCTATTTAGCCTGTAAGGCAAGATTTACCCTCCCTGAATCCATGTTGGTAATTGGTCACGAAGTCCCTTCTCTCCAGATGTGTTACCATGTTTTTTCTCAAGATCTTCTCCATCACCCTGCATGGTATACAAGTCAAGGACACTGGCCTGTAGTTCAGTGCCTCTTGCCTGTCGCCCATTTTGTATATTGGGACTATATTTGCCGTGTTCCATATTTCTGGTAGGTCTCCCGTATCCAGTGACTTACTATACACTATGGAGAGTGGCAAGAAAAGTGCCTCTGCACACTCCTTCAGTACCCATGGCGAGATCCCTTCTGGACGAACAGCCTTTCTAACATCCAGATCCAGCAGGTGTCTCTTGACCTCCCCTCTCTCGTAATTTCAAACTCTTCCAAGGCCGCTTGGTTTACCTCCCTCTCTCCTAGCACAGTGACCTCACCTTGTTCTATTGTGAAGACCTCCTGGAACCTCTTGTTGAGTTCTTCACACACCTCTTTGTCATTCTCTGTACACCTGTCCTCGCCTGTTCTAAGTTTTAAAACCTGTTCTTTCATTGTTGTTTTCCTTCCGATGTGACTGTAGAGTAGCTTTGATTCGGTCTTGGCTTTGTTTGCTATATCATTTTCATAACTTTTCTCTGCTTCTCTTCTCACCCTGACATACTCATTCCTGGTTCTCTGGTATCTCTCTCTGCTTTCTGGTGTTCTGTTATTCCAGAAGTTCCTCCACGCCCTTTTGTTCAGTTTCTTTGCTTCCATACATGCCCTATTATACCATGGATTCTTCTGTTGCTTCTCGGATTTTTCCCTTTGGGCCTGGATGAACCTGTTTACTGCCTCCTGACACTTTTGGGTAAAATAGTCCATCATATCTTGTACTTATCTCTGAGGTCTGTGTTCCAAAGTATTTCCCTTAGGAAACTTCTCATCTCTTCACAATTCCCTTTTCGGTATGCCAGCCTTTTGTTTCCTAGTTCTTTTTTGGGGGAGATAATTCCTAGCTCTACCAGGTACTCAAAGTTCAATACACTGTGATCACTCATTTTCAAGGGTGCTTCCATCTTAACTTCCCTTATATCCCACTCATTTAGGGTAAGTATCAAATCAAGTATTGCTGGTTCATCTTCTCCTCTCATTCTTGTTGGTTCCTTGATGTGCTGGCTTAGAAAGTTTCTTGTTGCCACGTCCAGCAGCTTAGCTCTCCATGTTTCTGGTCCTCCATGCGGGTCTCTGTTCTCCCAATCTGTCTTCCCATGGTTGAAGTCTCCCATAATTAGTAGTCCAGATCCATTCCAGCAAGCAACAGAAGCTGCTCTCTTTATTATGTTAATGGTGGCCATGTTGTTTCTATCATATTCCTGTCTGCGTCTTCTGTCATGTGGTGGTGGATTATATATGACTATGACTATAATTTTTTGCCCTCCAGTTGTTATGGTACCTGCTATGTAGTCACCGAAACCTTCACAGCCCTGAATAACCATCTCCTCAAAATTCCAACCATTTCTTACCAGCAGAGCTACACCACCACCACCTCTTCCTTCCCTCTCTTTCCTCATAACATAATAGTCCTGTGGGAACACTGCATTTGTTATCGTTTTCGTTAGCTTTGTTTCTGTGAGGGCTATTATGTCTGGGTTTTCCTCTAGTACCCGTTCTCCAAGCTCGTTTGCTTTATTTGTAATTCCATCTATGTTAGTGTACATTGCTTTGAGGCTCACTTTCTTCTGTCCCTTCTCAAATCGCCTCCTTGGTGAGTGTTCTGCTGGTGGGGGAAGCTGTTTCATGGGTGTGAGGACCTGTGAGGTGGATAACAGGGTCTCAGAGGATACTAGGATGAGGGGCAAGGGATCCAGAGAAGGGGAAGGGACAGGGAAGGTATTTGGTGAAAAGGGAGGGAGGACAGGAAGGAAAGGGGGGGAGGGGGGACTTGGCAGGAGGAGGGGAGGGGTAGAAGGGTGATAAATGTGTGTGGGGGAGGAGTAGAAGGGTGAGAATTGGGTGTGGGGGGGAGGGAGATTTGGCTGAACATTTGAGTGGGGGCAGGGAGGGTTTGGGGTAGGGGGGTTTTCTATGGAGTGGAGGGTGGCGGGGTTGTCCTCCCCACTGGTGTTACTGGGTAGCTGGTTGTGGGTTCCCCCCTCGCCTCTGGGGATGTTGTGTTGGTAGCTGTGACTTCCTGGCTTTTCCCCTCTCGCCCAGCACCACTTTCTTGCTTCTGCCGCCACGGCTCTCTCCTCCCTCGTCATGTCTCTCTGGAGGAATACATTTTTTATTTCTCCCACCTTTTGCAGGTAGCTCTTCCTTGACAGAATTTTCTCCTTTGTGTTCTCGTTTGCAAACACTATTTTTATCACACGGTCTCGGTCTTTTTAGTACCAGCCTAGAATGAAAACCTTCTCAATGCTATGCTCAGCCTCTTCTATGTCTAGTGCCTTCAGTATTTCATTCATTACCGCTTTGTGTGTGTGTACTTACCTAATTGTGCTTGCGGGGGTTGAGCTTTGGCTCTTTGGTCCCGCTTCTCAACTGTCAATCAACTGGTGTACAGATTCCTGAGCCTACTGGGCTCTATCATATATACATTTGAAACTGTGTATGGAGTCAGCCTCCACCACATCACTGCCTAAAGCATTCCATTTATTAGCTACTCTGACACTGAAAAAATTCTTTCTAACGTCTCTGTGGCTCATCTGGGTACTAATTTTCCACCTGTGTCCCCTTGTTCGTGTTCCACACGTGCTGAAGAGTTTGTGTTTGTCCACCCTGTCAATTCCTCTTTGAATTTTGTAGGTGGTTAGCATGTCTCCCCTTACTCTTCTGTTTTCCAGGGATGTGAGGTTCAGCTCCTTTAGCCTTTCCTCGTAGCTCATTCCTCTCAGTTACGGGACGAGCTTAGTGGCATATCGCTTAATCTTCTCTAGCTTTGTGTTGCGTTTAACTAGGTATGGACTCCAGGCTGGAGCTGCATACTCCAGGATTGGTCTTACAGAAGTGGAATACAGGGTTCTGAAAGATTCCTTACACAAGTTTCTTAAGGCAGTTCTTATGTTGGCCAGTCTAGCATATGCCGCTGATGATATTCTTTTGATGTGGGCCTCTGGGGACAGGTTCGGTGTGATATAAACCCCCAAATCTTCCTCTCTATTTGACTCTTGCAGGATTTCACATCCCAGATGATACCTTGTGTTCAGCCTCCTGCTCCCTTTGCTTAATTTCATCACCTTACACTTTCCTGAATTGAACTTTAGCAGCCATTTTCTAGACCATTCCTCCAGTTTATCCAAGTCATCCTGTAGTCTCTGTCTATCCTATTTTTGCATCATCAGAAAACATTAAGAGGAATGAGTCTATACTCTCCGGAAGTTCGTTTACATATATTAGAAACAGGATTTGTCAAAGTACTGAACCTTGTGGGACTCCGCTGGTGACATCTCGCCACTCTGATATCTCCCCCCTCACCGTTACTCGCTGTTTCCTGTTGCTTAAGTACTCCCTTATCCACTGGAGCACCTTCCCTTTTACTCTTGCCTATTGCTCCTACTTTTTTAACAGCCTTTTATGGGGTACTGTGGCAAAGGCTTTTTGACAGTCCAGGAAAATACAGTCGGCCCACCCTTCTTTTTCCTGCCTAATTTTTGTTGCCTGGTTATAAAATTCTATTAAACCTGTGAGGCACGATTTACCATCCCTGAACCCATGTTGATGGTGCGTTACAAAGTTATTTCTCTCCAGATGCTCTACGAGCCTTTTCCTCACGATCTTCTCCAGCACCTTGCATGGTATACAAGTTAAGGAAACTGGCCTGTAGTACAGTGCCTCTTGCCTGTCACCCTTCTTGCATATTGGGACCACGTTAGCTGTCTTCCAACTTTCTGGTAAGTCTCCTGTTTCCAGTGACCTGTTATACACCATAGAGAGTGGCACACTTAGTGCTTCTGCACCTTCCTTTAGTATCCATGGTGAGATTCTGTCAGGCCCAACAGCCTTTGTCACATCCAGCTCCAGCAGACACCTTTTGACCTCATCACTGGTGAGGTCAAATTCCTCCAAGGTTGCTTGGTTTGCCACCTCCTCACTTAGTGCAGGGGCTTCTCCTTGTTCTATTGTGAAAACCTCCAGGAATCTCTTGTTGAGTTCTTCACACACCTCCTTGTCATTCTCTGTGTATCTGTTCTCCCCTTTTCGCAGCTTCATCACTTGTTCCTTCACTGCTGTTTTCCTCCTGATGTGGCTGTGGAGCAGCTTTGGTTGGGTCTTGGCTTTACTCGCGATGTCATTTTCAAACTGTCTCTCTGCTTCCCTCCTCACTCTGAGGTACTCATTTCTGGCCCTCTGGTATCTCTCCCTGCTCTCTGGTGTTGTGTTATTTCTGTAGTTTCTCCATGTTCATTTACTCAGTTGTTTCGCTACCTTACATTCCTGGTTGAACAACGGGTTTCTCTGTTGTTTTTTCGTTTTTCTCTTTTTGGACGGGGATAAACCTGTCTGCAGCTTCCTGGCACTTCTGGATGACAAAATCCATCATGACCTGCACATTCTAGTCTCTAAGTTCTGTTTCCCATGGTATTCCCCTGAGGAAGTTCCTCATCTCGTCATATTTTCCTCTTCGGTAATTCAGTCTTTTCCCACCGATCCCATCCTTGGATAGGTTATCCCTACCTCCACCAAGTACTCAAAGGTCACTACACTGTGGTCACTCATTCCTATGTGGGTTTCAACTTTGACTTCCCTTATTTCTGACTCATTCAGAGTGAATATCAAATCGAGTCTAGCTGGTTGATCATTGCCTCTCACTCTTGTGGGTTCCTTGACATGCTGGCTCAGAAAATTCCTTGTTGCTACTTCCAAGAGTTTAGCTCGCCACGTATCTGCACCACCATGTGGGTCCCCATTCTCCCAGTCTATATTTCCATGGGTGAAATCGCCCACGATTAAGAGTCTTGAGCCATTCCTGCAGGCAACTGAAGCTGCTCTCTCTATTATATTAATGTTTGCCATGTTGTTCCTATCAAACTCCTGTCTAGGTCTTCTGTCATTTAGGGGAGGGTTGTAAATGACTGCCACTATTATCTTAGGTCCACCCATTGTTATAGTTCCTGTTATGTAATCTTTGAAACTGTCACAGCCCAGAATTTCCATCTCATCAAAACTCCAGTCCTTCCTTATCAGCAGGGCCACTCTTCCGCCTCCTCTCCCTTCCCTCTCTTTCCTTACTATATAGTAGTCCTTTGGAAACACAGTATCTGTTATGACTCCAGACAATTTTGTTTCCATTAGTCCTATAACATCAGGGTTTTCTTCTTGCACCCTTTCTGCCAGTTCACTTGTTTTATTGGTAATCCCATCAATGTTTGAGTGCATTACCTTGAAGCTCACCTTTTTATATCCAATTTCACCTTCACTCCCAACAAGTGTAGGAAGTTGTTCCATGGTCATTGCTACTTGGGTAGGCTCATCCTCCTGTGAGGTATTGCCAGGGGTTCAGGGGGAGGTGGAGAGGGAGATGGAGGGCTTAGGTCTTCCTCAGGCCTGCTTGGTGCAGGAAGAAGTCCTGGCGGTGAGGGGGCAGGGATTGCTTGGGGAAAGGGAACGCCCTCCTTCGGTGTAGTTGACAGGGGTTTGCGGGGAGGTGGAGTGAGGGATAGAGGGCTTTGGTCTTGCTCAGGCCTGCTTGGGGCAGGAAGAAGACCAGGGGCTGGGAAAGCAGGGGATACTTTGGGTAATGGGACGGGGATGATTTGGGTTTCATGATGGGCATTGTGCAGGGGCAAGGAAGGGTTTGTGCTGGGGGATAGGGATGCCCTATTGGGTGGTGGGCTGGGGTATTGCATTCCTCCCTGGGGTTCTTGGGTTGCTAGATTGGGGTTCCCAACTCCGCTCTGGGAATGCTGGGTTGGAGGCTGAGGTTCCCTGGCTCCCTTCCCTCTCCTTGCGCCTTTTCCTTGCATGTGCTGCCCTTACTATCTCGTTTCTGGTCATGTCCCTCTGAACATATACCTCTTTGTAGTTCCTTGCATACCTCAATTTGCTCTTCTATATTAGGATGTCCTCTTTGATGACTTCGCTCTTGAACACTACCTTGATCAATCTCTTTTTGTCTCTGTTGTACTGGCCAATCCGGAAAAACTGTTCTATGTCTCGTTCAGCCCCTTCCATTCCTATCTCCTTTAATATCCCTGCCACTGCAGCTTTGTCTTTAGTCCTCGAATCCTCCCTTGTGGAGCCCTCTTGTTCCCTGACACCTACCACTACTACAGCTCTTTTCCTTTCCATTAGCTGGCTTGTGCATCTAGCTGCCTCCTGTGAGGTTACTGCTTTCATTACAACTTCCTTGACTGTGGACATTGCTCCTGGGCTCTTGAGCATTTTAGCAAAGGTTGGGCCAATTATAGGGGTCCCTGCCATTGCTACATCTCCTGGCACCTGGGGGTTGGTCCCCTGGGCCAGAGTCTGATGAGGGCCTGTGTATAGGCTTCTTATCTCCTCTTGTGCTGCACTTAGTTCTATCTGCAGCTTACATATAGTTTCCCTCAGGTCCTTCAATTCCCCACTGACTTCCTTCCATGCCTTAGCAATCATCCCCATGAATGACTCGTCCAGTCCCTCTCCTCCAGCTTCATTCTGTTGTCTTACCATCCCGCTTGACCTGTGTGTGTGTGTGTGTGTGTGTGTACTCACCTAATTGTGCTTGCGGGGGTTGAGCTCTGGCTCTTTGGTCCCGCCTCTCAACCGTCAATCAACTGGTGTACAGATTCCTGAGCCTATTGGGCTCTATCATATCTACATTTGAAACTGTGTATGGAGTCAGCCTCCACCACATCACTTCCTAATGCATTCCATTTACTAACTACTCTGACACTGAAAAAGTTCTTTCTAACGTCTCTGTGGCTCATTTGGGTACTCAGCTTCCACCTGTGTCCCCTTGTTCGCGTCCCACCAGTGTTGAATAGTTCATCCTTGTTTACCCGGTCGATTCCCCTGAGGATTTTGTAGGTTGTGATCATGTCCCCCCTTACTCTTCTGTCTTCCAGTGTCGTGAGGTGCATTTCCCGCAGCCTTTCCTCATAACTCATGCCTCTTAGTTCTGGGACTAGTCTAGTAGCATACCTTTGGACTTTTTCCAGCTTCGTCTTGTGCTTGACAAGGTACGGGCTCCATGCTGGGGCCGCATACTCCAGGATTGGTCTTACATATGTGGTGTACAAGATTCTGAATGATTCCTTACACAGGTTCCTGAAGGCTGTTCTGATGTTGGCCAGCCTCGCATATGCCGCAGACGTTATTCTCTTTATGTGGGCTTCAGGAGACAGGTTTGGTGTGATATCAACTCCTAGATCTTTCTCTCTGTCCGTTTCATTAAGTACTTCATCTCCTATTCTGTATCCTGTGCCTGGCCTCCTGTTTCCACTTCCTAGTTTCATTACTTTGCATTTACTCGGGTTGAACTTCAACAGCCATTTGTTGGACCATTCACTCAGTCTATGCAGGTCATCTTGTAGCCTCCTACTATCATCCTCTGTTTCAATCCTCCTCATAATTTTTGCATCGTCGGCAAACATTGAGAGGAACGAATCTATACCCTCTGGGAGATCATTTACATATACCAGAAACAGTATAGGTCCAAGGACTGACCCCTGCGGGACTCCACTTGTGACGTCTCGCCAATCTGAGACCTCACCCCTCACACAGACTCGTTGTCTCCTGTTGCTTAGGTATTCCTCTATCCACCGGAGTACCTTCCCTCTCACTCCAGCCTGCATCTCCAACTTTCGCACTAGCCTCTTGTGTGGCACTGTATCAAAGGCTTTCTGACAATCCAAAAATATGCAGTCTGCCCACCCTTCTCTTTCTTGCCTTATTTTTGTTGCCTGGTCGTAGAATTCAAGTAACCCTGTGAGGCAGGACCTGCCATCCCTGAACCCATGTTGATGCTGTGTTACAAAGTTCCTTCGCTCCAGATGCTCCACTAGTTTTTTTCGCACAATCTTCTCCATCAGCTTGCATGGTATGCAGGTTGTGTGTGTGTGTGTGTGTGTGTGTGTGTGTGTGTGTGTGTGTGTGTGTGTGTGTGTGTGTGTGTGTGTGTGTGTGTGTGTGTGTGTGTGTGTGTGTGTGTGTGTGTACTCACCTAGTTGTACTCACCTAGTTGTGCTTGCGTGGTTTGAGCTCTGGCTCTTTGGTCCCGCCTCTCAACCGTCAATCAACAGGTGTACAGATTCCTGAGCCTATTGGGCTCTATCATATCTACACTTGAAACTGTGTATGGAGTCAGCCTCCACCACATCACTTCCTAATGCATTCCATTTGTCAACCACTCTGACACTAAAAAAGTTCTTTCTAATATCTCTGTGGCTCATTTGGGCACTCAGTTTCCACCTGTGTCCCCTTGTGCGTGTTCCCCTTGTGTTAAATAGACTGTCTTTATCTACCCTATCAATCCCCTTCAGAATCTTGAATGTGGTGATCATGTCCCCCCTAACTCTTCTGTCTTCCAGCGAAGTGAGGTTTAATTCCCGTAGTCTCTCCTCGTAGCTCATACCTCTCAGCTCGGGTACTAGTCTGGTGGCAAACCTTTGAACCTTTTCCAGTTTAGTCTTATCCTTGACTAGATATGGACTCCATGCTGGAGCTGCATACTCCAGGATTGGCCTGACATATGTGGTATACAAAGTTCTGAATGATTCTTTACACAAGTTTCTGAATGCCGTTCGTATGTTGGCCAGCCTGGCATATGCCGCTGATGTTATCCGCTTGATATGTGCTGCAGGAGACAGGTCTGGCGTGATATCAACCCCCAAGTCTTTTTCCTTCTCTGACTCCTGAAGAATTTCCTCTCCCAGATGATACCTTGTATCTGGCCTCCTGCTCCCTACACCTATCTTCATTACATTACATTTGGTTGGGTTAAACTCTAACAACCATTTGTTCGACCATTCCTTCAGCTTGTCTAGGTCTTCTTGAAGCCTCAAACAGTCCTCTTCTGTTTTAATCCTTCTCTTCTGTGTTAATCCTTAATCTTCTGTGTGTGTGGGTGTGTGTGTGTGTGTGTGTGTGTGTGTGTGTGTGTGTGTGTGTGTGTGTGTGTGTGTGTGTGTGTGTGTGTGTGTGTGTGTGTGTGTGCGTGTGTGTGTTTGTGTGTGCGTGTGTATGTGTGTGTGTGTACTCACCTAGTTGTACTCACCTAGTTGTGTTTGCGGGGGTTGAGCTCTGGCTCTTTGGTCCCGCCTCTCAACCGTCAATCAACAGGTGTACAGATTCCTGAGCCTATCGGGCTCTGTCATATCTACACTTGAAACTGTGTATGGAGTCAGCCTCCACCACATCACCCCCTAATGCATTCCATTTGTAAACCACTCTGACACTAAAAAAGTTCTTTCTAATATCTCTGTGGCTCATTTGGGCACTCAGTTTCCACCTGTGTCCCCTTGTGCGTGTTCCCCTTGTGTTAAATAGACTATCTTTATCTACCCTATCAATCCCCTTCAGAATCTTGAATGTGGTGATCATGTCCCCCCTAACTCTTCTGTCTTCCAGCGAAGTGAGGTTTAATTCCCGTAGTCTCTCCTCGTAGCTCATACCTCTCAGCTCGGGTACTAGTCTGGTGGCAAACCTTTGAACCTTTTCCAGTTTAGTCTTATCCTTGACTAGATATGGACTCCATGCTGGGGCTGCATACTCCAGGATTGGCCTGACATATGTGGTATACAAAGTTCTGAATGATTCTTTACACAAGTTTCTGAATGCCGTTCGTATGTTGGCCAGCCTGGCATATGCCGCTGATGTTATCCGCTTGATATGTGCTGCAGGAGACAGGTCTGGCGTGATATCAACCCCCAAGTCTTTTTCCTTCTCTGACTCCTGAAGAATTTCCTCTCCCAGATGATACCTTGTATCTGGCCTCCTGCTCCCTACACCTATCTTCATTACATTACATTTGGTTGGGTTAAACTCTAACAACCATTTGTTCGACCATTCCTTCAGCTTGTCTAGGTCTTCTTGAAGCCTCAAACAGTCCTCTTCTGTGTGTGTGTGTGTGTGTGTGTGTGTGTGTGTGTGTGTGTGTGTGTGTGTGTGTGTGTGTGTGTGTGTGTGTGTGTGGGTGTGTGTGTGTGTGTGTGTGTGTGTGTGTGTGTGTGTGTGTGTGTGTGTGTGTGTGTGTGTGTGTGTGTGTGTGTGTGTGTGTGTGTGTGTGTGTAATTACCTAAGTGTAATTACCTAAGTGTAGTTACAGGATGAGAGCTACGCTCGTGGTGTCCCGTCTTCCCAGCACTCTTTGTCATATAACGCTTTGAAACTACTGACGGTCTTGGCCTCCACCACCTTCTCACTTAACTTGTTCCAACCGTCTACCACTCTATTTGCGAAGGTGAATTTTCTTATATTTCTTCGGCATCTGTGTTTAGCTAGTTTAAATCTATGACCTCTTGTTCTTGAAGTTCCAGGTCTCAGGAAGTCTTCCCTGTCGATTTTATCAAGTCCTGTTACTATTTTGTACGTAGTGATCATATCACCTCTTTTTCTTCTGTCTTCTAGTTTTGGCATATTTAATGCTTCTAACCTCTCCTCGTAGCTCTTGCCCTTCAGTTCTGGGAGCCACTTAGTAGCATGTCTTTGCACCTTTTCCAGTTTGTTGATGTGCTTCTTAAGATATGGGCACCACACAACAGCTGCATATTCTAGCTTTGGCATAACAAAAGTCATGAACAATTTCTTTAGTATATCGCCATCCATGTATTTAAATGCAATTCTGAAGTTAGAAAGCATAGCATAGGCTCCTTGCACAATATTCTTTATGTGGTCCTCAGGTGATAGTTTTCTATCTAGAACCACTCCTAGATCTCTTTCTTTATCAGAATTCTTTAAAGATTTCTCACATAATATATAGGTTGTATGGGGTCTATGTTCTCCTATTCCACATTCCATAACATGACATTTATTAACATTAAATTCCATTTGCCAAGTGGTGCTCCATATACTTATTTTGTCCAGGTCTTCTTGAAGGGCATGACAGTCATCTAAATTTCTTATCCTTCCTATTATCTTAGCATCATCAGCAAACATGTTCATATAATTCTGTATACCAACTGGTAGATCATTTATGTACACAATAAACATCACTGGTGCAAGAACTGAACCCTGTGGTACTCCACTTGTGACATTTCTCCATTCCGATACATTGCCTCTGATTACTGCCCTCATTTTTCTATCAGTCAGAAAATTTTTCATCCATGATAGAAGCTTACCTGTCACCCCTCCAATATTTTCCAGTTTCCAGAACAACCTCTTATGTGGAACTCTGTCGAAAGCCTTTTTTAGGTCCAGATAGATGCAGTCAACCCAGCCATCTCTTTCCTGTAATATCTCTGTGGCCCGATCGTAGAAACTGAGTAAATTCGATACACAGGATCTTCCTGATCGAAAACCATACTGTCTGTCTGATATTATATCATTTCTCTCCAGGTGTTCTACCCATTTAGTTTTGATTAGCTTTTCCAATACTTTCACTATTACACTTGTCAATGATACAGGTCTATAATTGAGGGGGTCTTCCCTGCTGCCACTTTTGTAGATTGGAACTATGTTAGCCTGTTTCCACACGTCTGCTACGATTCCTGTACACAGGGATGCCTGAAAGATCAGGTGAAGTGGAATGCTGAGCTCAGATGCACATTCTCTCAGAACCCATGGTGAAACGCCATCTGGGCCAGCTGCTTTGTTCCTCCCGAGCTCCTTTAGCATATTTTCCACTTCAACTCTAGACACCTCTATCCGCTCTATGTTGTTCTCTGGAATTCTTATTGTGTCTGGTTCTCTGAAGATTTCATTTTGTACAAACACACTTTGGAACTTTTCATTTAATGTTTCACACATTTCCTTTTCATTTTCCGTGAATCTGTTTCCCATTTTCAACCTCTGGATATTATCCTTTACCTGCAATTTGTTGTTTATGAATTTGTAGAATAGGCCCGGTTCTGTTTTACATTTATCTGCTATCCCTTTTTCAAAATTTCTTTCTGCCTCTCTCCTTACTGCTGTATAATTGTTTCTCGCATCTTTGTATCGCTGGTATGTTTGGGGGTTTGGCCTCTTCCTATACTGATTCCATTTTTGTGTCTTTTGGTCTCTTGCCCTCTCACAATTTCTGTCGAACCAATCCTGTTTTCTGGTCCTGCATCTCTGTTTTGGTATGAATGTTTGTGTGCCTTCCTCGTATAGTTTTAAAAATTTGGCATACATTTCATTTACTTCCCTGCCTAGCAACAATTCTGTCCAATTACACTCATTAAAAAAATTTCGAAGTTCCCCATAGTTGCCTCTCTTTAAATCGAGTTTATCAACTGTTTCAATGTCCCCATTTTCTTCTAGATGATATCTTAAAGCATATTTAATGTCTAACAGGACGTGATCACTCTTTCCCAAGGGAGGAAGGTACTGGATGTCAAAAATCTCTTCTTCTTTCCTGGTGAATACTAGATCCAGTACTGACGGTATATCTCCTTCCCTCATTCTTGTGGCTTGCTTTATGTGTTGATACAAGAATGTCTCCAGAATGAGGTTCACAAATCTGCATGTCCAAAAGTCCTCCGTTCTTGCTTCATAGGCCTCCCAGTCTATTGCTCTAAAGTTGAAGTCCCCCAGTATCAACAGTCGTGATTTATCTTTATCTGCTTGTACAATAATATCTCTCATGACCATTATGAGGCCCTCTCGTTTGTCATCCAGTTCTTCCTTTGTCCACGTGTTGCTTGCTGGTGGGCTGTAGGCATTTACAATTATCAGCTTATCATCCTGATTCCAGACCTGCAATGCCATTATGTCAATATCTCGAGGGTTTTCAAATATTAACTCTTTTACCTTCAGGTGTTTTTTCACCAGTACAGCCACTCCTCCTTCTCCCTTCCTAGTTTTCCTGTCACGTCTCCAAACTGAGTAGCCTCTTGGGAATATGACTTCATTTATTATATTTCCTTCAAGTTTCGTTTCTGATAATGCAACAATATCTGGGACCCTAAGCTGGATTATATCTTGCAACTCCAAAGTTTTTGACCTCACTCCATCTATGTTGGTATATACAATTTTCAGAAACATGTTCCCTTTTCCTTTGCTCTTTACTCCCCCTTCCACTACTGATCTTGTTGCTTTGTTTTTATGTACCATTTCACAAGCTTTCCAGTCCCTGTCACTTTGTAAAAAAAAGAATTTCTGTCTTCTTCATTTCTATCCCCATTTAGACGTTTTGCCTCAATTAAGTTCATTTTCAGCTTTTCTCTGTCTTCCTTGGATAGGTCTTGTCTTATTGACCAAAATTTGCCAACCTCATCACTCTGCAGTTTCCTGGCATTTCTTAGCACTTCCATCATGTTTTTCACTCCATTAAAGGTCACCCTTAAGGGGCGGTTCTTTTCTTTCTCATATTTTCCTATTCTTCTAAAATCACTGACATTTTCCTTTGAGCCTTCTCCTAAACCTACTATTTTCTCTATGATTTTCATCTCTTCTGCCGCTCGGTCCACCCTAGATGAAATTTCCTTCTCTAAACATCCAAAAATGATTATGGACTTAGTTCTATCTGCAGTGTTTTGTACCAGTTTACTGTTTGTAACCAGTTCTTTCCTAATTGCTTGCCTAATTTCTGCTTCTTGCTGGTCATTTCTGGTTTTGACTTCCGAACACACTTCTTTGATAGTCTCTTTCTCTTTTACAACTTGAGCATATGTCGCTTTTATTTCTTCTTTATACTTTTCTAGTTCTTTATTCACCTCCTCTATGTGAGTTGTCAGTGAAGTTTCCAGTTGGAGATCCTTACCTAACTCTATGTTAGCCCTTAGGCTTGCTTGGAGTTGTTCACCATATGAGTCTATCTTCTTGTTTATTTCTTCAAAGTCACCACACTTCACTTTCCATGCCTCATTTTCTTTCACTAGTTCCTTGATTTGCTCCTATTGATTTGTTACCTTGTCTGTTAATGCAGTAATAATCTTACCTTGTTGAAGCATACTCCCTTTTAGAGTGCAAAGCTCACTCCAAAGAGCTCCATTGTCCTCTTCTAATTTAAGCACTTTTTCTTCATACTTCTTTTGCATGTCCTCAATTATCTCTAACCTGCCAAGAACACCTCCTTTCCTTATATCTTGTGGTGAGAATCCTTTGAAACCATCATCTGATGGTATGTTTACCTTCTCAGTGGGGGTGGTGGCGGCGGCCATCTTTGATTTTGTTCTAGACCAAAACAAACTTTTCCACTCGGCTATTTTCACTCACTTTTACTTGTTTATTGTATTTTATTTGCTTTTACTCTTCCCTGAACCTTTATGTAACCTGGGACACCACTGTAGCCCTCAACCTGTGCCCAATACTTAGGTAATTCGATATTTCCAGGAGCTTGCTGCTGTGTGACTTCTGCCTCCTCCAGCTTCATCCTCCATCCTCCACACACAGTGTGTGTGTGTGCGTGTGTGTGTGTGTGTGTGTGTGTGTGTGTGTGTGTGTGTGTGTGTGTGGGTGTGTGTGTGTGGGTGTGTGTGTGTGTGTGTGTGTGTGTGTGTGTGTGTGCGTGTGTGTGTGCGTGTGTGTGCGTTTATGTATATGAGTGTGTGTATAAGTTTCTGATTGTGTGTTTAGGTTAAAAAGCAGAAGTTGGTGAATAAAACAAACATTCCAATAACATTTTAAAGTTTAATGATGAACTTTGCCAGTCTTATCAACAGGGACCAATATTAACACACAGGAGTTAACTTCATACTTCATCACCAACTTATACTAAGGAATGAGCGTGAAATTTACCTCAACAGCGTAGATATTTCATGTCAGCATTTCAACTGAAGTTAATTTGACCTGGCAAACAACTTTTTCTGAAGGCCTGACAACAAAGCCAATGAAGTAAAATACACTTGAAAAACCGAGTATTCCGATAACTTGTAATAATTGGCTGCTGCCAGGCTTAAGACTCCTCATTCATGGAAGTGATAAAGAACGGTAGTGTAATTTGGCCTTAATTCACCGAGGAAATAATATACCATATCTGTCCTGCTTCATGATGGCTGTGACAAAATGTTTCTGCCACAGTTGTGACACTGACTACATGTAAAGTAGCATTACTTAAATCATTAACTTTTATATCTACTTTATTTTCATATTTAAGAGTATCGTAAATCCGATAATCCCTGTTGTGTAACTGGTTATCCCACTGTGTAACTGATTATCACACTGTGTAACTTGTTATCACACTGTGAAACTGGTTATCCCACTATGTAACTGGTTATCCCACTATGTACCTGGTTACCCCACTGTATAACTTGTTATCACACTGTGAAACTGGTTATCCCACTATGTAACTGGTTATCCCACTATGTACCTGGTTACCCCACTGTGTAACTGGTTATCCCACTGAGTAACAGGTTATCCCACTGTGTAACAGGTTATCCCACTGTGTAACAGGTTATCACACTGCATAACTAGTTATCCCACTTTGTAACTGGTTATCCCACTGAGTAACTGGTTATCTTACTTAATAACAGGTTATCCCACTGTGTAACTGGTTATCTCACTTAGTAACAGGTTTCCCATAGTGTAACTAGTTATCCAACTGTGTAACAGGTTATCCCTCTGTGTAACTGGTTATCCCTCTGTGTAACAGGTTATCCGTCTGTGTAACTGGTTATCCCACTGATTTAACTGGTTATCCCACTATGTAACTAGTTATCCCACTGTGTAACTAGTTATCCAACTCTGTAACAGGTTATCCCACTTTGTAACTGGTTATCTCACTATGTAACTTGTTATCCCTCTGTGTAACTGGTTATCCCACTGTTTAACTGGTTATCCCACTATGTAACTAGTTATCCCCCTGAGTAACTGGTTATCCCACTGTGTAGATGGTTATCCCCCACTGTGTAACTTGTTATCCCACTGTGTAACTGGTTATCCCACTGTGTAACTTGTTATCCCCAATGTGTAACTGGTTATCCCACTCTGTAACTGGTTAAGCCATTGACTAACCAATTATTTGTCATTTACGTACCCTTATGGGAACTGCTCAAACATTTAGTTCACTCAACTGAGCACATATGTTGAATACGAGGGAACTACCACCATTATGTGAGATGAAGGAACTACCACCATTATGTGAAATGAAGGAACTACAACTATTATGTGAGATGAAGGAACTACCACCATTGTGTGAAATGAAGGAACTACAACCATTATGTGAGATGAAGGAACTACCACCATTGTGTGAGATGAAGGAACTACAACCATTATGTGAGATGAAGGAACTACCACCATCGTGTGAAATGAAGGACCTACAACCATTATGTGAGATGAAGGAACTACCACCATTGTCTGAGATGAAGGAACTACAACCATTATGTGAGATGAAGGAACTACCACCATTATGTGAAATGAAGGAACTACAATTATTATGTGAGATGAAGGAACTACCACCATTGTGTGAGATGAAGGAACTACAACCATTATGTGAGATGAAGGAACTACCACCATTGTGTGAGATGAAGGAACTACAACCATTATGTGAGATGAAGGAACTACCACCATCGTGTGAAATGAAGGACCTACAACCATTATGTGAGATGAAGGAACTACCACCATTGTCTGAGATGAAGGAACTACAACCATTATGTGAGATGAAGGAACTACCACCATCGTGTGAAATGAAGGACCTACCACCATTATGTGAGATGAAGGAACTATACCACCATTATGTGAGATGAAGGAACTATACCACCATTATGTGAGATGAAGGAACTATACCACCATTATGTGAGATGAAGGAACTATACCACCATTATGTGAGATGAAGGAACTACCACCATTATGTGAGATGAAGGAACTACCACCATTATGTTAGTTGAAGCAACTACCACCATTATTTGAGATGAAGCAACTACCACCATTATGTGAGATGAAGGAACTACCACCATTATGTGAGATGAAGGAACTACCACCATTATGTGAGATGAAGGAACTACCACCATTGTGTGAGGTGAAGGAACTACCACTATTAAGTGAGATGAGGCAACTACCACCATTATGTGAGATGAAGGAACTATACCACCATTATGTGAGATGAAGGAACTATACCACCATTATGTGAGATGAAGGAACTACCACCATTATGTGAGATGAAGCAACTACCACCATTATGTGAGATGAAGGAACTACCACCATTATGTGAGATGAAGGAACTATACCACCATTATGTGAGATGAAGGAACTACTACCATTATGTGAGATGAAGGAACTATCACCATTATGTGAGATGAAGGAACTACCACCATTATGTGAGATGAAGGAACTACCACCATTATGTGAGATGAAGGAACTACCACCATTGTGTGAGGTGAAGGAACTACCACCATTACCATTATGTGAGATGAAGGAACTACCACCATTATGTGAGATGAAGGAACTACCACCATTATGTGAGATGAAGGAACTACCACCATTATGTGAGATGAAGGAACTATCACCATTATGTGAGATGAAGGAACTACCACCATTATGTGAGATGAAGGAACTACCACCATTATGTGAGATGAAGAAACTACCACCATTATGTGAGATGAAGGAACTACCACCATTACCATTATGTGAGATGAAGGAACTACCACCATTATGTGAGATGAAGCAACTACCACCATTAGGTGAGATGAAGGAACTACCACCATTATGTGAGATGAAGGAACTACCACCATTATGTGAGATGAAGGAACTACCACCATTGTGTGAGGTGAAGGAACTACCACTATTAAGTGAGATGAAGCAACTACCACCATTTTGTGAGTTGAAGGAACTATACCACCATTATGTGAGATGAAGGAACTATACCACCATTATGTGAGATGAAGGAACTACCACCATTATGTGAGATGAAGCAACTACCACCATAATGTGAGATGAAGGAACTACCACTATTATGTGAGATGAAGGAACTATACCACCATTATGTGAGATGAAGGAACTATACCACCATTATGTGAGATGAAGGAACTACCACCATTATGTGAGATGAAGGAACTATCACCATTATGTGAGATGAAGGAACTACCACCATTATGTGAGATGAAGGAACTATACCACCGTTATGTGAGATGAAGGAACTACCACCATTATGTGAGATGAAGGAACTACCACCATTATGTGAGATGAAGGAACTACCACCATTATGTGAGATGAAGGAACTACCACCATTATGTGAGATGAAGGAACTACCACCATTATGTGGGATGAAGGAACTACCACCATTACCATTATGTGAGATGAAGGAACTACCACCATTACCATTATGTGAGATGAAGGAACTACCACCATTATGTGAGATGAAGGAACTATCACTATTAAGTGAGATGAAGCAACTACCACCATTATATGAGGAGAAGGAACTACCACCACTATGTGAGATGAAGGAACTACCACCACTATGTGAGATGAAGGAACTACCACCATTATGTGAGATGAAGGAACTACCACCATTATGTGAGATGAAGAAACTACCACCATTATGTGAGATGAAGGAACTACCACCATTATGTGAGATGAAGGAACTACCACCATTATGTGAGATGATGGAACTACCACTATTAAGTGAGATGAAGCAACTACCACCATTATGTGAGATGAAGGAACTACCACCATTATGTGAGATGAAGGAACTACCACCATTATGTGAAATGAAGGAACTACCACCATTATGTGAGATGAAGGAACTACCACCATTATGTGAGATGAAGGAACTACCACCATTACCATTATGTGAGATGAAGGAACTACCACCATTATGTGAGATGAAGGAACTACCACCAGTATGTGAGATGAAGCAACTACCACCATTATGTGAGGAGAAGGAACTACCACTATTATGTGAGATGAAGGAACTACCACCATTATGTGAGATGAAGGAACTACCACCATTACCATTATGTGAGATGAAGGAACTACCACTATTAAGTGAGATGAAGCAACTACCACCATTATGTGAGGAGAAGGAACTACCACCATTATGTGAGATGAAGCAACTACCACCATTATGGGAGGAGAAGGAACTACCACCATTATGTGAGATGAAGGAACTTCCACATTATGTGAGATGAAGCAACTACCACCATTATGTGAGATGAAGGAACTACCACCATTATGTGAGGAGAAGGAACTACCACTATTAAGTGAGATGAAGCAACTACCACCATTATGTGAGGTGAAGGAACTACCACCATTATGTGAGGTGATGGAACTACCACCATTATGTGAGATGAAGGAGCTACCACCATTATGTGAGGAGAAGGAACTACCACTATTAAGTGAGATGAAGCAACTACCACCATTATGTGAGGTAAAGGAACTACCACCATTATGTGAGGTGAAGGAACTACCACCATTATGTGAGGTGAAGGAACTACCACCATAATGTGAGATGAAGGAACTACCACCATTATGTGATGTGAAGGAACTACCACCATTATGTGAGATGAAGGAACTACCACCATTATGTGAGGTGAAGGAACTACCACCATTATGTGAGGTGAAGGAACTACCACCATTATGTGAGATGAAGGAACTACCACCATTATGTGAGGTGAAGGAACTACCACCATTATGTGAGATGAAGGAACTACCACCATTATGTGAGGTGAAGGAACTACCACCATTATGTGAAATGAAGGAACTACCACCATCATGTGAGGTGAAGGAACTACCACTAATTCATTAGAATAGAGAACTTCCACTAATGTATTAAATGAAGGAACAACCACCAGTATAAGAGATCAAGGAACTACCATCGCTGTTGAAGGCATAAGAACTACCACCAGGGTTTGAGATGATACAATGCAGCCTTATTCAAACAGGTACCTATTCATACCGTTCTCTGGACGCGTCCATGCACAAAAAGAATACTGTTTGACAAACAACAGCCGTACCAACCAAAGCAACCTACCTAACTTGCCGAGTCCAGTGCATAGAAAAGTCAATATTACCAAGTATGTGTTTAAGTTATACGTAGTATATGAACAGGTCATTTTCCCTCAAAAACAGAATGTTTCAGGCGATAATACAGGCTATTTATGACGCGAAAAACACAGAACGGTCATTAACACAGATAATTTCTTTCTCTCAAGATCTAAACATAAAAAAAATACTCAGACGTCACCCAGATATAAGCATACACACGAGCCTAGATACTGGTGAACTTGGGGCCTCAACGAGAAAACTTAGGGTTGGTGAGGGAAGTTGAGTGGTTCTTTGAGCCCTGCTGGTCCGAGCGAGGCCTCGCACCACCTCAAGACTTCCCTCGTTCACGCTCTCAGGGATCAAAGTTGCCGCCCTCCAATCTATATTCCATAACAGTAAAGTGCCGAGTCTGTTCCATCACTGTTCTCTCTCTCTCTCTCTCTCTCTCTCTCTCTCTCTCTCTCTCTCTCTCTCTCTCTCTCTCTCTCTCTCTCTCTCTCTCTCTCTCTCTCTCTCTCTCTCTCCTTCTCTCTCTCTCTCTCTCTCTCTCTCTCTCTCTCTCTCTCTCTCTCTCTCTCTCTCTCTCTCTCTCTCTCTCTCTCTCTCTCTCATTCTCTCTCTCTCTCTCTCTCTCTCTCTCTCTCTCTCTCTCTCTCTCTCTCTCTCTCTCTCTCTCTCTCTCTCTCTCTCTCTCTCTCTCTCTCTCTCTTTCTCTCTCTCTCTTTCTCTCTCTCTCTCTCTCTCTCTCTCTCTCTCTCTCTCTCTCTCTCTCTCTCTCTCTCTCTCTCTCTCTCTCTCTCTCTCTCTCTCTCTCTCTCTCTCTCTCTCTCTCTCTCTCTCTCTCTCTCTCTCTCTCTCTCTCTCTCTCTCTCTCTCTCACTCTCTCTCTCTCTCACTCTCTCTTTCTCTCTCTCACTCTCTCTTTCTCTCTCTCTCTCTCTCTCTCTCTCTCTCTCTCTCTCTCTCTCTCTCTCTCTCTCTCTCTCTCTCTCTCTCTCTCTCTCTCTCTCTCTCTTTCAGAAGGAGTCACCCCTTCTGAAAATGTATTAATATACGAAAGTACTTAAGGAAATTCCTGTTTCAATTTTCCTCCGTGGTCTGACACTGTCACATTTTTAATCACGTGTTTATTTTCGTGATATACACACTCACACACACACACACACACACACACACACACACACACACACACACACACACACACACACACATATATATATATATATATATATATATATATATATATATATATATATATATATATATATATATATATATATATATATATATATATATATATATATGACAATGTCAGACCACGGAGGAAAAATGAAACAGGAAATTTCCTTAAGTACTTTCGTAAATTAAAATTAATTACGAAAGTACTTAAGGAAATTTCCTGTTTCATTTTTCCTCCGTGGTCTGACATTGTCACATTCTTAATCACCTGTTTATTTTCGTGATATACACACACACACACACACATATATATATATATATATATATATATATATATATATATATATATATATATATATATATATATATATATGTCGTACATAGTAGCCAGAACGCACTTCTCAGCCTACTATGCAAGGCATAATATGCCTAATAAGCCAAGTTTTCATGAATTAGTTGTTTTTCGACTACCTAACCAACCTAACCTAACCTAACTAAACTTTTTCGGCTACCTAACCCAACCTAACCTATATAGATAGGTTAGGTTAGGTTAGGTAGGGTTGGTTAGGTGTAACGGGGGGTGGGGGAAATAGCTCTATCTTGTCCATTATTCCACCCCCCAGTTAACTAACGAGGCCGGGGGAAACAGCTCTCTCTAGTCCGTTATCCCGTCCTCAGTTAGCTAACTATTCTAGAGCACTCCCAGAGTTCCTAAGGCAACCTCTCTCGTTCAACACCTTGTAACCTAGGTATTCGACTACCTAGGTGCTAAGACTACAAGGCGCCGTCACTTGATCAGTTACCCGAAACTCTAGAGAGAACTCTAGAATACAGAATCATTGCCACAAACGTATAAGAGAAAACGAGAGGAAAGAAATGAATAGTGAAGTAATTAGTGAGAGTTTGGGGTGAGAGGTAGGGAGGTGGGAGGAGCGAGGAGGGTCATTAGTTGAAAGTGAGAGTTCAGAGAGGGGTGGAGGGAGAGGTGTAGATAGGTAGAAGGAGAAGAGTAGATAGTAGAAGTAGAAGAGTAGATAGTAGAAGTAGAAATGCTGCCACCATCCATTCATGATCATTACATACAAGACAAGGAATGGAACTTGTCTGTATCACAAAATTCCTCAAAGATGTTATCAAGAGATCATTATTAGTATGGTCCCATCTTTATCATGTACTCATTCTAAACCATGAAACCAGTAACTACAGAGGCTTTCTCACCTCAACTCAAAATCTCTAGGGAACAAAATAAAGTCCATTTAAATAATAAATTCAACAATTATATTTTTCATGATAAGTATCATAACTTAAGCAATTCAATTAAAATGTTAAAGATTAATATTCAAAGTGAGTCATCCTCCAAGAATCTGAGAACACTACAATTGACTGCCCCTGATCATCACACAACACTTGTAAAACACGACCAAGTCACCTTAATGCTCAACTCACCAAGTGTGTGCCTATAGCTGGATAGAGAGGGGGGGGGGGGTCTGTAGTTGACAGAGACTCCCGCCCTGCCGGCCGACAGCCTCCCTGATAGGGCTGTCTTCTCTGCTCTGCTGGCTCGTCTGCTGTTGTTCTCTTAATGCTAATGCTCTCGAATCGATAGTTCTCCGAGTATATATTGGGGAGTCTAGTAACTAACTCCGCCCACAAGTAGATAGCCTGAGGCACTCTACCAAGCCACTCCTTAAACGTCGGCATGTTTGAAGGATAACAGGCTACAATTATAAGCTTAGCTGAAGCAAGGTGAAATTCTCATGATCTGACCTCAGGTCACTTGAGGTCATTAACGCTTTGAGGTGTGAGATCTCAGGCCGACAACCTGGCGCCTTTCTCAAATCCTTGTCTGTGACTCATGTACTATATATAATTTAAATAAACTTAACCAAACACTTTTACAGTGTTACATAGGTTCGGTCATATATCTACGTTAATTTTAACTCCAATAAAAAAAAATTGACCTCATACATAATGAAATGGGTAGCGTTATCATTTCATAAGAAAAAAAATAGAGAAAATATATTAATTCAGGAAAATTTGGCTTATTAGGCAAATCGGGCCTTGCATAGTAGGCTGAGAAGTGCGTTCTGGCTACTAGGTACGACATATATATATATTTATATATATATATATATATATATATATATGTCGTACCTAGAACTCACTTCTCAGCCTACTATGCGAGGCCCGATTTGCCTAATAAGCCAAGTTTTCATGAATTAATTGTTTTTCGACTACCTAACCTACCTAACCTAACCTAACCTATCTTTTTCGGCCACCTAACCTAACCTAACCTATAAAGATAAGTTAGGTTAGGTTAGGTAGGGTTGGTTAGGTTCGCTCATATATCTACGTTAATTTTAACTCCAATAAAAAAAATTGACCTCATACATAATGAAATGGGTAGCTTTATCATTTCATAAGAAAAAAATTAAAGAAAATATATTAATTCAGGAAAACTTGGCTTATTAGCTAAATCGGGCCTTGCATAGTAGGCCGAGAAGTGCGTTCTGGCTACTAGGTACGACATATATATATATATATATATATATATATATATATATATATATATATATATATATATATATATATATATATATATATATATATGTCGTACCTAGTAGCCAGAACGCACTTCTCAGCCTACTATGCAAGGCATAATATGCCTAATAAGCCAAGTTTTCATGAATTAGTTGTTTTTCGACTACCTAACCTACCTAACCTAACCTAACCTATCTTTTTCGGCTACCTAACCTAACCTAACTTATAAAGATAGGTTAGGTAGGGTTGGTTAGGTTCGGTCATATATCTACGTTAATTTTAACTGCAATAAAAAAAATTGACCTCATACATAATGAAATGGGTAGCTTTATCATTTCATAAGAAAAAAATTAGAGAAAATATATTAATTCAGGAAAACTTGGCTTATTAGGCAAATCTGGCCTTGCATAGTAGGCTGAGAAGTGCGTTCTGGCTACTAGGTACGATATATATATATATATATATATATATATATATATATATATATATATATATATATATATATATATATATATATATATATGTCGTACCTAGTAGCCAGAATGCACTTTTCAGCCTACTATGCAAGGCCTGATTTGCCTAATAAGCCAAGTTTTCTTGAATTAATACATTTTCTCAAATTTTTTTCTTATGAAATGATAAAGCTGCCCATTTCATTATGTATGAGGTCAATTTTTTTTATTGGAGTTAAAATTAACGTAGACATATGACCAAACCTAACCAACCCTACCTAACCTAACCTAACCTATCTTTATAGGTTAGGTTCGGTTAGGTAGCAGAAAAAGTTAGGTTAGGTTAGGTTAGGTAGGTTAGGTATTCGAAAAAACATTAATTCATGAAAACTTGGCTTATTAGGCAAATCGGGCCTTGCATAGTAGGCTTAGAAGTGCGTTCTGGCTACTAGGTACGACATATATATATATATATATATATATATATGTATATATATATATATATATATATATATATATATATATATATATATATATATGTCGTACCTAGTAGCCAGAACTCACTTCTCAGCCTACTATTCTAGGCCCGATTTGCCTAATAAGCCAAGTTTTCCTGAATTAATATATTTACTATAATTGTTTTCTTATGAAATGATAAAGCAACCCTTTTCTCTATGTATGAGGTCAATTTTTTTTTATTGGAGTTAAAATTAACGTATATATATGACCGAACCTAACCAACCCTACCTAACCTAACCTAACCTATATTTATAGGTAAGGTTAGGTTAGGTAGCCAAAAAAAGCTAGGTTAGGTTAGGTTAGGTAGGTTAGGTAGACGAAAAAACATTAATTCATGAAAACTTGGCTTATTAGGCAAGTCGGGCCTTGAATAGTAGGCTGAGAAGTGCGTTCTGGCTATTAGGTACGACATATATATATATATATATATATATATATATATATATATATATATATATATATATATATATATATATATATATATATATATATATATGTCGTACCTAGTAGCCAGAACTCACTTCTCAGCCTACTATGCAAGGCCTGATTTGCCTAATAAGCCTAGTTTTCATGAATTAATGTTTTTTCGACAACCTAACCTACCTAACCTAACCTAACCTAACGTTTTTTGCTACCTAACCTAACCTAACCTATAAAGATAGGTTAGGTTAGGTTAGGTAGGGTTGGTTAGGTTCGGTCATATATCTACGTTAATTTTAACTGCAATAAAAAAAAATTGACCTCATACATAATGAAATGGGTAGCTTTATCATTTCATAAGAAAAAAATTAGAGAAAATATATTAATTCAGTAAAACTTGGCTTATTAGGCAAATCGGGCCTCGCATAGTAGGCTGAGAAGTAAGTTCTGGCTACTAGGTACGACATAAATATATATATATATATATATATATATATATATATATATATATATATATATATATATATATATATATATATATATATATATATATATATATATATATATATATATATATTGGTATATACTGGCAGCAGGTTTTCTTTCAAACATGTTTCATTGAATATGACCGCATATTCTGTATTTATTATTTTCTGGTTTAGGGCTTCTATCCCTCTAACTATTTTCTTAGCATCAGGGCTTAATTGAAATAGGAGTTCTCCAAAACTCATTTTCGTACTTTTAAGGTGAAGAAAAGAAGTGATTTACTATAGAGTGTATTACACTTATTTATATAATTTGCACAACGTTTCGAACCTCTATGGTTCATTCTCAAGTGAACAGATCTTACGTTGTTGTTGTTGTTAAAGATTTAGCTATTCAGGACGGAGTGTCCATGTAGCACGGGCTATGGTGAGCCCGTAATTAAGTTTGGTGATATACATGATAACCTTTTTCCTGTGATATTTAGGTCTAAGTTTAAAATGGAGGAGAGGACTTCTCCTTTTTACCTGCTTATTTTGTCGCTTCTGTTTTATTGCACTTGTTTTAATCTTTTTTTGTTAACTTTATCTTGGTGGCGGATGTAGATGCAGAATGCTCACTAATGAGTCCCATTCCTCAACAGCTTTTCTAATCATTGTAATCGCGGTGGAATGTGCATCTAATGCAGCTGCTGTCGTTGGATTAATGTTGAGTTTGATGCGCAGGGGTTCAGTAGCTTCACATTCTAGTAAGTAGTGCAATAGCGGCGCCTCTGCCTCAGTTTCACAGATGTGACACTCTTTAACTATTGGGTTCATTACCTCCCAGCAGCACTTGTACCCAAGTCTGAGTCTGTGTATGGCTACTGCAATGTCTCTGGATATCTTTTTGCCAGGCTTGAAAGAGGAGTAACCAGTGGCTTGTTCATACCATATCGCAGTGGATCTTCCTTCCGCTACTTTGGCTCTGTGGCGACTTTTGATAGTTGAGAATATTTTCTTCTTGATTTGCTCCTTTATCTGTGAGAAACTTGGAGGGATTTGAACCTGTACAACAGGTAGAGCAGTGGCAGTTTTTGCTAGTGAGTCTGCCTTTTCATTACCCTTTATGCCAGTGTGACTTGGTATCCAATTTAGGTGATTGACAGCCCTCGCTTATGGGCATCTTTTCCTATATGTTGAATTTCTGTGAGGAGTTGTATATTATCTCTGTGCTGACTGGATAACAATGCCTGGAGCGAAGATTTAGAGTCTGTATGAATGATGACATCATGTAAATTATTCTCAATTGTATAGTTTATTGCCTCCTTCAGGGCATATAATTCTGTTTGCAATGTTGAGCACCCACTATTCATGCTCCAGTAAGCTTCATGGTTGGTAGTGTAAACTGCTGCCCCAGCAGAACCTTTTTCTTGATCAACTGATCCGTCTGTGAAGATGTGAGTCGTTCTGGGTCTAGAGATAGTTTCCATTTGTAGCTCTATTACTTCCTTGAGCCTCTGCGGGTCACATGCTGATTTTTTAACTGGTAATCTTTCAATGATTATCTTTAGAGTCGATTCTTCCCATGGAGGAGGCTGTCGAAAGTGTTGATATGGTCTATCTTCCCCTTTGTTTTTAATGGTCCATTTCATGTCCATTTTCTCTAAAATCTTGACCACATTATCCATCCATGAGCTTGTTCTATACTGTAGGTTTTTCTGAAAGGATCTCTGTATGCTGTCTTTGATTGACAGCCTGGCGGTTGTTCCAGTAAGTTTTCCTATTATGGTGGCTATCCTTTGTTTCATCCTGTTTTCTAATGCTGGTAAATTTGTTTCCATTCTAAGGTTCTCTCTACGCGTCCATATAGGTGCTCCCAGCATTGTTCGCAGAGCATCATTTTGAGACACTTCCAGTTTCTCCCACTGGTTATCACTGAGGGATGTAAGAGCAGGAGCAGCATAGTCGATGAGTGACCTAACTGCTTGAACGTAGTACATTTTGAGTACTGGTAGAGATGCTACCCTCTCTAAGACTGGTCAGAGAGCGCAAAACTGAGTTTCTGGCTTTACAGCGTTGCCGAAGATATTCAATTTCTTGAGTGAATTTCAACTGGTTGTCTATTATGACTCCTAGGTATTGAAAAGAGGTAACCCACTCAATTTCTTGTCCTTGTATTGCCAGTCTGATGTCTTGAGTTCTCATTTTAACGGCCATTGCTTTTGTTTTATTGCTGTTTATTTTCACTGCTATGCGTTCCGCTTCCTTGCTGATAATATCTAGGCATTTTTGTGCATGGTTCCTTGCACCTTTGCCATTGATGATGACCACAAAGTCGTTTGCATAGTTAAGAAGTTTGGCTTTTGGTAGCTTGAGCTTCATGAATTGTTCCATGAGACAGTTGAAGAGGAAGGGGCTTAGTATTCCTCCCTGTGGAGTTCCATTTTCCAGCCTCTTTGAGGTCGATGTTTTTCCTTGGAATTTGACTTTAGCTTCTCGGTTAAGCAGGCTTCCTTTGGCAAAAGCAAGAGCGTGTCCTTTGATTTCCTTATCCACAAGGCAGCACAGTGTAGCTGGAGCACTGGCTAACTCGAAGACTTTTTCAAGGTCTAGAAAAATAAGGATTCCAGGTTTGTCATAGATTTGATCCAGGAGAGAGGTAAGGCATGCTGTGGTTCCAACACCTTTTCTGTAAGCAAACATATTTTGGTGTAGGGGATTGGCTTTCCATTCAATTCGATTAAGAGCCATTCTTTCTGCAGTTTTAGCCAGACAGCTTGTTAATGAGATGGGTCTTGGATTTCCTGGGTCTTTAGGTTTTGGAATGGGAACTATAATTGCACTGTTCCAAGAGAGTGGTCGGGTTCTTGTCACTCATACTCTGTTGATGAGATTCAAGAAGGCTTCTTCACCCTTTTCTCCTAGCTTGGCTAGCATGTTGTAAGTGATTTTGTCTTCGCCTGGAGCTGTATTTTTAGTTTTCTTTGTAGCACTTCTGAGTTCTTTTAGATTGAAAGGTTGGTCTAGTTCGTCAGGTAAGGCTAAAGCATCATCTATTTTTTTCCATCTTGCTGCTTGAAGTCTTTGTTGGTGAGTCAGAGTTGCTTGAGGAAGTTGAGTGGAACTGGCTCTTGAAACAAATAGATTTGCTAGCCTTTCTGCTTCTTGCTCTGGATGAACATGGTGCGGCGGAGCAGGAGACGATTTTCCTTTGGCCTTCTTGATCTGCCTCCAGATGTCGCCCAAGGACGTATGCTGATTTAGCTTGGCACACCACTCGAGCCATTTTTCTTTTTGGATTTTTGCTGTTTCTTCGTGCACATGATCTCGGACAGCTCTAAGAAGTCCTAGATTAGCTTCGGTTCTATCTCTTCTGAAATTCTTTCATGCACGATTTAGTCTGTTATGTAGCTCTTTGATCCTATCACAGTAATACCAATGGTCCTTGTGTTGTTGGGTAATTGTTTTCCTCTTGGGGATGGCGTGATTTGCAGCTCTATGTATTGCATTTACTAAATCTTTTTCCATTTCTTCGGTGTTGTCAGGAGGAGTGTAGTTTTGGTGCCAAGTTTCGAGAGATTCCTGAAACTTCGTCCAAACTGCTTTGATAAAGTCCCATCCGGGTTCGGGAGCTGGAGGTCTAGGAGGTAGTGCTATATTAATAACTGTTTTTGTGGCAAAGTGGTCACTGGTCAGAACATGATCCACTGACCAATGACACAACTCATAAATACTGGTGGAAACAAACGTGAGATCCAGCTTTCCCCCACCAGTGTGGGCTGGTTCCGTCGAATTAAGCAGACTGATTTCTGGCACTTCATCCAAAAGATGTTCAATATGTCTTCCGTTGGCGTCGGTTCTTGGTGAATCAAGAAGTAATTCACTATGAGCGTTGAAGTCACCAGAGATGATAGTAGGTGTAGTGACTGCTATTTCAAAGATTGTTGAGAGATCCATGTCATGTTCTCTCTGGCTCTTGTATACATTGAAAATGGACAGCGTTGAGTTCCTCATAGTGAGCTTAACTCCCATAATTTCGACGTTCTCGCCACAGTTGGGCAGGTCTGTGACTGCCGTGGCATTGATATGATTTCTTACTAGAATTGAAATGCCTCTGGTGCCACCTTGTGCCATAGGGCAGTGGAATCCTTGATATTCTGAAATATTGATAAATCTGCCAGTCCTGGTGAGTGTTTCTTGGAGTAGAACAATATCAATGCTATCCTTAAGAAGCACTGCTCTGAGTGTTTGTGCTTTGCTTTTGAATCCTTGAATATTTCATTGTATAATTTTGAGATTGTCCATTTTTCCGTTTATAGTGGAATCATTGAGTCCATGGTTTTTATAGTACTGGTTTTCCCTACCGTTTGTGTCTTCTTGGCAGGAGAGGTGACTTTCTTCTTGGCGGGTGAGGAGACTCCTGGTTGGGCCGAAGCGCCCTTGCTACATCCAGCTACTGAGGCACCCGATGATGCAGGGATCATCATTCCTGCCTGGGAGGTCCCGGAGGCAACGGCAGGCATGTTCGCCCTGTCGCCCCGATCCATTCTGTTGCTGTCTCCCAGTGGAGCAGCGCCCCCCTGCCCCCTCCAGTTGTTGGAGGCCCCGTCCTTGCCCAGACCAGAAGGACCCGGCGCGCCAGACTGTTGCTGATCTTCATTTATTCGGACTTGCCGAGGGGTGTACCACTGGCTTTTTACCGAGGGTCTGGTCGATTGGGGTCTCGAAGTAGTTACTTTGGGTTGCTGGGTTGATCCGAAAGCTAGTATTCTTTTTACTCTTTCTGGACATCGTTTGTTCCAGGCGTGATGTGTATCCCCGCAGTTCGGGCATTTTGCTTTCGTTTGTTTGCCTTCTTTGTGCAGATTCTTGCATATGTCGGTATTATGGAGCTCGCTATATACACCACATCGTTCCGGGCCTCTGCAGCCATCTTTGTGGTGGCCAAAGCGCTGACATCTGTAACAGCGCATGGGTTCTGGGTTGTATAGTCTCAGCCTGAAGTGACCATAGATGCCAACACTCAGAGTGTTGATGCGAGGTCCTTTTATTGTTACAAGAACCTGTCTTGTTTCAATATTGTTGTGCTTGCATCTTTCCGCCGTTGTGACATTTGGGCATTCTAGGAGTCTGTTTGCATGAACTTCGACCGGGAAATTTTGAACTATCATTTTGGTGATTTTTTCTTCTGGTTTCAGTTCCACTAGGTGTTCTGTGTTCCTGAGGTTTGTGATTATATCCGGATTAGCTGTGGATATGTTATATCAACCTCTAATGTCGGGCTTGGCTCTAAGATCTGATCCTGGATTATTCTTTTCCAGTGCGGCAATGAAAGCATAAGTGGGACCATCCACTGGTTTTTTGGTCTTGAATATGGTCCTTGGCATTGGTTTGGGTGCTGCTCTTGAGTTCTGGTTGGCTTCTAGTTTGGTTTCTTTGGACGTTTCTTCGGTTCTTCTTCGTTTGTTAGCCTTTCCGTTGCCTACAAGTTGCCACGGTGCTTCGTTTGGGGTTCGGTCGTCTTCAGCAATTTTCCTTGCTCCTGCTACTATATCCCTGTGTTATAGTCTATATATATATATAGTCTTGCTACTATATCACAGATCTTACAATACTAGTTGATTTTATACCCGCACTGGGTCAGGTGATAATACAATAAAGGTGAAAACATGGGGGGATACATAAGGGATAAATGTGAGGTGAAACAAAGGGGTAACTGCAGAAGGCTTATTGGCCCAAACGAGGCAGCTCCTATCTAAACACAAAGATTAATCCAGTGTAATTGGCCTATTATGTTGGACATAGTCTTCTGTGTTGGCATCGATATGTTCTTGTCTTGTCCTTACTCTCATAATGGGTAGAGTAAATAGTTCCGTGATTTGGGTGTTCATAGTAGGTCGCTCTATTCTTATGTGAATTGCCTCAGGAATTTGTAATCTTCTTGCATCTTGGGTTTTGTACAAAACCCATCTTGGGTTTTGTTTTGTTCTACTCATGAGAGTTTCTCATGAGTAGGCTGGCCGTTTTTCTGGTTTTATAGTAAATCGTCAGTTGTATCCTCTGATTTTTGTCTGTAGGGATAACGTTTCTATTAACAACATCTTTCAGGACCCTTTCCTCCGTTTCATGAGCTGTTGAAAAGAAGTTCCTGTAAAATAGTCTAATAGGGGGTATAGGTGTTGTGTTAGTTGTCTTTTCAGAGGTTGCATGGCGTGTCACTTTCCTTCTTATGATGTCTTCGACGAAACCATTGGAGAAGCCGTTGTTGACTAGGACCTGCCTTACCCTACAGAGTTCTTCGTCGACTTGCTTCCATTCTGAGCTGTGGCTGAGAGCACGGTCGACATATGCGTTAACAACACTCCTCTTGTACCTGTCTGGGCAGTCGCTGTTGGCATTTAGGCACATTCCTATGTTCGTTTCCTTAGTGTAGACTGCAGTGTGGAAACCTCCGCTCTTTTCCATGACTGTTACATCTAGAAAGGGCAGCTTCCCATCCTTTTCCATCTCGTAAGTGAAACGCAGCACGGAACTCTGCTCAAATGCCTCCTTCAGCTCCTGCAGATGTCTGACATCAGGTACCTGTGTAAAAATGTCGTCAACATACCTGCAGTATATGGCCGGTTTCAAGTTCATGTCGACTAAGACTTTTTGCTCGATGGTACCCATGTAGAAGTTTGCAAACAGGACACCTAGGGGAGAACCCATGGCGACCCCATCTACTTGCTTATACATGTGCCCATCCGGGCTCAAGAAGGGTGCCTCTTTAGTACAAGCTTGGAGTAGTTTCCTCAGAATATTTTCTGGTATGTCAAGAGGAGTACAGGCTGGATCACGATACACTCTGTCGGCTATCATCCCGATTGTCTCGTCCACAGGTACGTTGGTAAACAGCAATTCTACGTCCAACGAGGCTCTTATCCCTGTGGCCCTTGTGCCCCGCAGTAAGTCAACAAATTCCTTTGGAGACTTCAGGCTGAAGGCGCAAGGAACATAAGGAGTCAGCAGGCCGTTGAGTCGCTTCGCCAGTCTGTACGTGGGTGTGGGTATCTGGCTAATGATTGGCCGAAGTGGGTTTCCAGGCTTGTGTGTCTTGACATATCCATACGCATATCCAGGTTTATATTCCCCAATGATCTTTGGCAGGTGGAGTCCGGATTTCTTGGCGTTCACAGTTTCGATCAGTTTGTTGACCTTTGCTTTTAATTCGTCTGTAGTGTCCTTCGTTACCCTTTGGAACATAGTTTGGTCAGAGAGTATGATGTTCATTTTCGCCAGATATTCGTCTTTTTTAAGAATGACATATATTGGCGACTTGTTACCTCTCCTGACAACTATCTCCTTGTTCTCACGAAGGCTTTTAGCTGCCGCTTTGAGCTCGGGGAACAGTATGGTGCTTCTGTAATTGCCTCGATTCTTTCCTCCTTCTGCAATAAGTTCTGCTTGTAAGGTATCTTTGGTAGTGACCTTCTTTTGTGTCTCGAGGTCGAATATGTCGTCCAACAGAATTTCCAACTCTACTTTCCGGGCCATCTCACTCGGTCTGGACATAACACGGCACAGATATACAAGGCAGAGAATGAAATCAAAGACAACAAAACGCAACTACTTCATGCTACAAACGAGTGGAGAAATAGCAACATCGACGAAAGTATCCGTACCCGCATTGAACAACACCTCGACATCCTCACAGACCAACATCACCTCAGCACTGAAACAAGGATTATCAAGAAACTAACAACATTATATGGAGGACCTATGGCAATTCCACGACCAAGAGATGGCTTCCTGAACCTTGCAGGAATTAACCTCACTGAGGACCTAGTCACTCTCCTAAATCTGGGCATAAACTGTCATGTTATGTCCAGACCGAGTGAGATGGCCCGGAAAGTAGAGTTGGAAATTCTGTACTTGTATCCTGTATATGTAGTTAACAAATGGAATGCTCTAAGAGGAAATTGTGGAAGTCACCTCCATCCACAACTTTAAGGCCTGATTCGACAGAATTTGAAAGTTAAGAGTAGATGAAATGCAACAGGTACAAGGCTAGTAGGCAGGGCATTAAGGACTAGACCTCACTTCCCTGTAGATACTACCTTGTAATCCTTCAAATAGCTTAATAATAATAATCATAAACAAATTGCCCCCTCCAAAAAAAAAATATATGGTTTCAAGCTCAACAAGCCACAATTTAGGACAAAGCGGATATTTTTCCACCCTATAAGGTTATAAATTCATGGACCTGCTTACTATTTGAAGTCCTGAGTGCCAAAACATTGCTGCAGTTCAAAATCTAGTTGGATAAAATCATCAGGAAAAATGGGGGGACCTATGACAAGCCGCTAGCTTCTTGTCCTTGTCGAGGTAACTAGAAATTAAAAAACAGTCTCTGTCTGTGGTGTAGTGGTAAGACACTCGCCTGGCATTCCGCGAGCGCTTTGTCATGGGTTCCTATCTTGGCCGGGGAGGATTTACTGGGCGCAAATCCTTAACTGTAGCCTCTGTTTAACTCAACAGTAAAATGGGTACTTGGTTGTAACAACGATTCTTCGCGGCGGGGGTCGTATTCCAGGGACCTGCCCGAAACGCTACGCATACTAGTGGCTGTACAAGAATGTAACAACTCTTGTATATATCTCAAAAAAAAAAAAAAAAAAGAGGTGGGTGGCCCTTGGGTAAATTTAGGTTACTTGTTCAAAATTTTAAAAGTTTGCAGTGTTGTTGGTCCTGTGGCCTCTCAAACGTTCCTAGTATGAGAGTTAATTAGTTCTGGGATGTTTTTTCATTGTTGAACTTTTCCAAAGTAAATATGTTCTGAAAATAAGGTCTCCATGCTTTGCTACAGTAGTCCAAATGGGGGTGCACCAGATATTTGTATAGTTGAAGAGGATGTCTGTGTTTGTCTGTTCAAGGTATGAGGTCAGATGTTTGGGGCTAGTCTTACTAAGCTTTGCAGGGTGACTGGGGGATATAGGGCACACTTGTGGGCAGGGCAGGATTGTCTCCCATGTCCTCTTTATAGGGGAGTTAGCCTCTATGCACCCATTAAAAGGAGAATCGGGCCCCCCATGCCCACTTATATAAAATTAGTAAGAGATGAACTATTGGGGACTGATTCCATAGTTTTATAATTTCATTATATTATGAAGTGGCTCCCAACACAATTGGCACAACCTTTTTGGATTGACCTAGACATCTATATATACTACATTATATATAAATATATATATATATATATATATATATATATATATATATATAAATATATATATATATATATATATATATATATATATATTTATATATATATATATATATATATATATATATATATATATATATATATATATATATATATATATTTATATATATTTATATATATATATATTTATATTTTAACGCACTTCTCAGCCTACTATACAAGGCCCGATTTGCCTAATAAGCCAAGTTTTCATTAATTATTTGTTTTTCGACTACCTAACCTACCTAACCTTACCTAACCTAACTTTTTCGGCTACCTAACTTAACCTAACCTATAAAGATAGGGTAGGTTAGGTTAGGTAGGGTTGGTTAGGTTCGGTCATATATCTACGTTAATTTTATCTCCAATAAAAAAAAATTGACCTCATATAGAATAAAATGAGTAGCTTTATCATTTCATAAGAAAAAAATTAGAGAAAATATATTAATGGTCCCCAGGACTATATGCGAATGAAAACTCACACCCCAGAAGTGACTCGAACCCATACTCCCAGAAGCAACGCAACTGGTAACTACAGGGCGCCTTAATCCACTTGACCATCACGGCCGTCAAAAGGAAGTGATAGCCGAGGCTATTTGAGCCACTTCCCCGACGGCAACTCGGATGGTAATCTTGGGCATAGCAAGTAATGGATGGTAATCTTGAGTTTTCATTCGCATATAGTCCTGGGGACCATTCAGGCTTGTTCGCATTTGTGTTCCTCACGTGTGCCCCAAAGAATGAGGTGATTTGGTGAAATGCTATGCCCAAGATTACCATCCGAGTTGCCGTCGGGGAAGTGGCTCAAATAGCCTCGGCTATCACTTCCTTTTGACGGCCGTGATGGTCAAGTGGATTAAGGCGCCCTGTAGTTACCAGTTGCGTTGCTTCTGGGAGTATGGGTTCGAGTCACTTCTGGGGTGTGAGTTTTCATTCGCATATAGTCCTGGGGACCATTCAGGCTTGTTCGCATTTGTGTTCCTCACGTGTGCCCCAAAGAATGAGGTGATTTGGTGAAATGCTATGCCCAAGATTACCATCCGAGTTGCCGTCGGGGAAGTGGCTCAAATAGCCTCGGCTATCACTTCCTTTTGACGGCCGTGATGGTCAAGTGGATTAAGGCGCCCTGTAGTTACCAGTTGCGTTGCTTCTGGGAGTATGGGTTCGAGTCACTTCTGGGGTGTGAGTTTTCATTCGCATATAGTCCTGGGGACCATTCAGGCTTGTTCACATTTGTGTTCCTCACGTGTGCCCCAAAGAATGAGGTGATTTGGTGAAATGCTATGCCCAAGATTACCATCCGAGTTGCCGTCGGGGAAGTGGCTCAAATAGCCTCGGCTATCACTTCCTTTTGACGGCCGTGATGGTCAAGTGGATTAAGGCGCCCTGTAGTTACCAGTTGCGTTGCTTCTGGGAGTATGGGTTCGAGTCACTTCTGGGGTGTGAGTTTTCATTCGCATATAGTCCTGGGGACCATTCAGGCTTGTTCGCATTTGTGTTCCTCACGTGTGCCCCAAAGAATGAGGTGATTTGGTGAAATGCTATGCCCAAGATTACCATCCGAGTTGCCGTCGGGGAAGTGGCTCAAATAGCCTCGGCTATCACTTCCTTTTGACGGCCGTGATGGTCAAGTGGATTAAGGCGCCCTGTAGTTACCAGTTGCGTTGCTTCTGGGAGTATGGGTTCGAGTCACTTCTGGGGTGTGAGTTTTCATTCGCATATAGTCCTGGGGACCATTCAGGCTTGTTCGCATATATATATATATATATATATATATATATATATATATATATATATATATATATATATATATATATATATATATATATGTCGTACCTAGTAGCAAGAACGCACTTTTTGGCCTACTATGCAAGGCTCGATTTGCCTAATAAGCTAAGATTTCCTGAATTAATATATTTTCTCTAATTTTTTTCTTATAAAATGATAAAACTACCCATTTCATTATGTATAGGGTCAATTTTTTTTTATTGGAGTTAAAATTAACGTAGATATATGACCGAACCTAACCAACCCTACCTAACCTAACCTAACCTATCTCTATTGGTTAGGTTAGGTTAGGTAGCCGAAAAAGTTAGGTTAGGTTAGGTAGGTTAGGTATTCGAAAAACAATTAGTTCATGAAAACTTGGCTTATTAGGCACATCGGGCCTTGCATAGTAGGCTGAGAAATGCGTTCTGGCTACTAGGTACGACATATATATATATATATATATATATATATATATATATATATATATATATATACATCTTGGCCTCACCGTACCAAGACTCAACCATATTCACCGTGAATACACCAAGCAGACGTGGGAGTGGCCGGAAGTGCCTTCGGTGTACCATCTATGTAAAAACTTATCAAAACAGGTGGGTTGGCAGTGCGGAGTCATGGAGGCTGGAGTGAGGGGCCAGGATGGACCCTGCAGGCCTCCCATAGTGAGGGGAGGTGGGGGGTGAGTGAGGGGTGTTGTGTGGTCAGGAGAGAGAGGTGGGGGTTACGCGTGTGCCAAACAGTGTTTTGTGTTTTTCTTTTTTGAAAGTTTTGCTGAACAAGTTACGTTGTCAGCGATAATTGGCGCAACATATCTATCATATTGTGAGTACATCACACGTGCAGTGAGTCAGATTACAAGTGTGTGATTCATTCATTATTGTGCAGTGATATACGGGGAAATTATACCAGTGTTAGTGTCGCCCTGACCCCCGCCCCCACCCAGCGCCCAGGCCGGGAAGTACCTGCTCTTCCCCCTCCTACCCACCCCACCACGTCGCCTCCCCACCCACGAGGCCACCTTGCCACCCGGCCATAGAAGCCGGGAGGCTCCCATGTGTGTCTACGCTACCCACCCACCCAATGTATACCCACATATTGTGTAGTGGGTGTATACCCACACTTTGTATAGAGGTGGTATATGTATTACCACTCACCTGAGTAGTAAGTGCCACGGCCAGCTGATCACCCCCCCAGCCTCCAACCGCCGCCCACCCTCCAGTCTCCACCCGCCGTCCATCTTCCCGCCCAGCGCCCGCCCAGCGCCAGCCCAGCGCCCGCCCATGTCGCAGCTCCCAACAGATAGCCAGGCTTCTCCAAGCCAAGATGAGCCATCAAACACGGGTAGACAAGGTAGATGTCAGACGTGTGACCGGGTATGCTATATCCGGTTGAGTGACGATAATGTGCGCATTCATTACCACAACGGAGCCAGGTGTTTGGGTTCTGGGCGCCCTCCCAGGGAGAACACCAATCAACAGCCCACACCGCCCGTAAGGCAAAACACCTCCCAGACCTTCATTCCCACAGAAAATTTATTAGAAGCTATCAAAGCAACATCGGCCAGAACCTTGCAACACATCCTTAAAGCAGCCCGCCCCCATGCAGCAGCCAAATTATCTGCCCTCCTGAGAAAGGTCAACGACTCTCCTGGAACGACCCAAGCATGGCACAACCTCCTAATGTTTGGCAACATATGTCTAGCCACCCCTGCAAGGAGAGACAAAACCTTAGCTGCCTCAGTCATCAAAGCTATAAATGATTTTCCCAGGGAGGACAACCAGGTGCGCCTTCCCACTCGCGCGAGAAACACCCACGGCAGGAAGAGCAACAGTGGCATATCCGAGACATCAAAAATCAGAACATCAGTCACCAAGAAAATAGAAGAAGGAAACACTATTGGCGCAATACGAGTCATCACCAGTGAGGACTCAATTGCCGACAGAGATGCCGCAACAGCTCAAGCCCTAAGGGAGAAACACCCACCCAGGGCTCCGCGTGAGAACGACATTGTACAAGTGGGGGCTACCGGAGCAGAACCTCTCTGGGTGGCTGAATATGTGGTCCATAAAGCAGCCATGTCCTTCCCTACAGGGACTTTTGCTCCATGCAGGTGGGTTCACAGGACTAAAACCCAACCACCTCAAGCAAATGCTCAACCCTGCACTGGGTGACATTGCAAAGAACCTCTTGGTGGAACTAACCAGATTCACCAACACATGTCTAGCTGGCAACATACCAGCGTCCATAAGACCTATCTTTTTTGGAGCATCTCTTTGTGCTCTAAAGAAAAAGGATGGAGGGATCAGGCCAATAGCTGTGGGCAATTCTCTCCGGCGTCTCGTCGCAAAGGCAGCTGCAAGAACAGTTAGTGATGCAGCGGCCAACATGCTGAAGCCAAAACAGCTCGGGTTTGGCATTCCACAAGGGTGTGAGGCGGCAGCCCATGCAGCTCGAGCCTTCATCGCCAACATCACAGACGAAAAGGCCCTTATCAAGCTAGATTTAAAAAATGCCTTCAATTTGGTGCGGAGGGATGCTGTACTCCGTGCGGTTCATAGTCATTTCCCTTCCCTCTACCCTTTTGTACATTCATGCTACAGTATGGATCTTAAGCTACTTTTTGGCGAACATGAAATTGACTCGCGAGAAGGCGTCCAACAGGGAGACCCCCTTGCTCCTCTCCATTTCTGCTTAGTCATCAAACAAGTCACAGAGGTCCTGTCCAGCGAGCTTAACATCTGGTTCTTGGATGATGGTACCCTAGCTGGTTCCCAAGACTCCCTCCTGGAGGACATCAGAAAAATCCAGGAGCATGGTGCAGTTTTAGGCCTCACCCTGAACCCTTCTAAATGTGAAATAATATGTTCCAACCAGGGCATCGTAGAGAGAATAGAGGGTCTTCTGCCAAATATCCATAAAACTAAACCTGAAGACAGCACACTCCTAGGAGCTCCCCTGGGGTTGAAAGCCATCGATGAGGTCCTTGATAAGAAAATCGCCGACCTTAAGAGGATGGATGGGAGGATTGAGGATATTGATGCTCATGATGCACTCTACCTCATCACCAGATGTCTGTCCCTCCCCAGGTTAACCTACTTTCTGAGGTGTTCACCATCTTACAGTAGCCAAAAACTAAGTGAGTATGACCGGTTACTGAAATCAATGCTAGAAAAAGCCCTTAACCTCTCTCTCGATGACCTACAGTGGAAACAAGCCTCTCTTCCCGTAAGACTTGGGGGCCTTGGAGTTCGAACAGCAACGCAAATCGCTGTTCCAGCCTTCCTGTCCTCCTTATCAGCATCCGACGACCTTGTGAAGGAAATTCTACCTGCCCACTTACATCAGCTGGCAGGTGTACATGATCCCAATTTTACACGCTGTGCCACAGAGTGGGCCTCTCGTGCAGGCCAATCACCTCAACCACCATCCCCAAAATCCCACAAGCAATCCAGCTGGGATGGTCCCATTGTAGACCAAGTTGCTGCAGAGTGCCTGGGTGCTGCAACAACACAACACGACATTGCTCGCCTCACAGCAGTAGCAGCACCACATGCAGGGGATTTCCTGTTAGCAACCCCAATGTCGGCAACTGGCACGCGTCTCACACCACACGCCCTCCGAATTGCTGTGGCCCTCCGCCTTGCTGCCCCAATCCACACCAGATATAGGTGTATTTGCGGCGAGGTGGTGGCTGACAGGTACGGTCACCATGGCCTACTCTGCCAAAGCACAGGGGGATGGCACTCGAGGCACAGTGAAGTTAACGACATCATCAAGAGGAGCCTCACCACAGCTGGATGCCCAGCTGAAAGAGAGCCCCGTTACCTAACGCCCCGTAACTCTGATGCTCTTATTGGTCGCCCGGATGGTATCACAGTGAACCCCTGGAAGAATGGCAAGCAGTTGGTATGGGACTACACGTGCGTATCAACCCTGGCTAACACCTACATTAACCTCAGTGTTGCACAACCAGGTGGCGCTGCCACCCACAGGGAAGCAGCCAAATCCCGTAAGTATAGAGAACTGGATCACCACTACAATTTTGTCCCCATTGCTTCTGAGACGCTCGGCGCCTGGGGTAAAAGTGCTACCAGTTTTTTGAAGGAACTGGGTTCTAGGCTCATTGAAACAACAAGGGACCCGAGAGCTGCAAGCTTTCTTTTCCAGCGCCTCAGTGTGGCGATACAGAGGGGAAATGCGCACTGCATCCAGGGTTCCTGCCCGCCATCTGAGGAGCTGGAGGAACTCGACAACCTATGACAACCATCTTTGTAACCCATATGTAACTCCTTTTTTGTAACAAAGTTCAAATAAAGTAAATATATATGTGTACATACAAAAGAATGGGGGGTGGTAGGAGAAGATAATATTAGTGTTCAGTGAGAAACCACAAGGTCTCCTCTGAATACTTTTTATTTTCTTCTCCGAGGCTATGGGTCCCCACATTGGCACCAGAGGTGGTACCCTCACAAACTTTCTTATATATATATATATATATATATATATATATATATATATATATATATATATATATATAAATATATATATATATATATATATATATATATATATATATATATATATATAAATATATATATATATATATATATATATATATATATATATATATATATATATATATATATATATATATGCGAACAAGCCTGAATGGTCCCCAGGACTATATGCGAATGAAAACTCATATATATATATATATATATATATATATATATATATATATATATATATATATATATATATATATATATATATGTCGTACCTAATAGCCAGAACGCACTTCTCAGCCTACTATTCAAGGCCCGATTTGCCTAATAAGCCAAGTTTTCATGAATTAATGTTTTTTCGTCTACCTAACCTACCTAACCTAACCTAACCTAGCTTTTTTTGGCTACCTAACCTAACCTTACCTATAAATATAGGTTAGGTTAGGTTAGGTAGGGTTGGTTAGGTTCGGTCATATATCTACGTTAATTTTAACTCCAATAAAACAAAATTGACCTCATACATAGAGAAAAGGGTTGCTTTATCATTTCATAAGAAAAAAATTATAGTAAATATATTAATTCAGGAAAACTTGGCTTATTAGGCAAATCGGGCCTTGAATAGTAGGCTGAGAAGTGAGTTCTGGCTACTAGGTACGACATATATATATATATATATATATATATATATATATATATATATATATATATATATATATATATATATGATGTACCTAGTAGCCAAAACCCAGTTCTTGGCTTACTATGCAAGGCCTGATATGCCTAATAAGCTAAGTTTTCTTGAATTTACGAATATTTCAATTTTTTTCCTTATGAAATGAAAAAGCTATTCATTTCATTATGTATGGGCAATTTTTGTTTAAATTTGAATTAAAACTGACGTAGATATATGACCTCTCTCTCTCTCTCTCTCTCTCTCTCTCTCTCTCTCTCTCTCTCTCTCTCTCTCTCTCTCTCTCTCTCTCTCTCTCTCTCTCTCTCTCTCTCGTTCTCTCTCTCTCTCTCTCCCTTTTTTCTACTCTCCCAGACCCGAGTAAGGAGACATTTACCCTCGGCATTTGGTTGAAGTTGGAAGCATTTCCTCCGCGAACGGCTTCGTGTGAGATATAAAGCCCGGTTTGAAGGTTTAAGCCATACCACTCACCCCAAGACCAGACTGTCAGCCCGGGTGTCAGTGATCGAACTCTCCGGCCAGCAACACTCAGTGAGAAAGACACTTAGCCAGCCAGACTGTCAGACAATTATTCAGCAGGAGAAACAGGGAGCTAACCTGAGAACAGAATCTTGAAAAAAATAAAAGGATAGACGATCAGCATACTAGCCACAGGGTCCGAGAATTCCAGACGTCCTTGTGGTCAGTAACGAAGACCACATCTATGTCGAAGATGTCATCTATCCCTCACACCTTATAATTACAATGTCATCTAGTTACAGAGAATGTTCTATTTCAAGAGCAATATATTAACAGTAAGTTATTATACATTAATGGTAGGTCTTATCGCTAATACATAATTATTTGAGTAATGGAGATATTGCAGAGTCATAGGGAAGCTGCTGTTTATTATTAGTCTTCACAATACACAACTTGTTTCTTAATCTCATATGTCGTTTATCTACTGGAAGCGAAATATGGATATAGTGCAAGGATTTCAGGTATTTTATCCTTAGTAATAAGATAGGTTGCCATATCATACAACGTGAATTTGGATTTATCTCTAAATGGCTCAGTTTCTCCTCTACAATCCAAGGTATAGTGTTCGAGTGTGTGTCCCTGTCTGCATCCACACACTTTACACTTTACTTCATCGAGATCCCTATACAAGCCGAACTGCCAGTGATACTTGCAGCCACGTCTTATTACATATATCACGTCTGGTAGCATTCCTCCAATCGTCCGAACTCGGCAGCGATTATGCAACTCATCCTCCTGTTGAGATAGCACCTATTGTGACGATCGTCAATAATTACGAATTCGTACGTACTTAGCTTTTAGATAGTAGTATACTGACTAGTAAGGAATTATTTTAATATAAATGATACAATAAAAACTTAACTATTCCCAGGCCTAGTATAGCACACATTTGTACTATATTAGGCCTCAGATATCGTGTATTAGGCCTAGGAATGTTAGATTAGGTTAGTTTAGTTTATCTAAACAAACAAGTAAAAAATTATTTTCCGGTTTTGTCTAACTAAATAGTTCAGATTTCTACTTCCTAATTTCGTTGTACTATGGTCCTTGTCCTTACTGTAAGTACTATCAAATCAGGAGGATTGGCTGATTATAATAATCTCAGAACCTATCTATAATTATGTGTTTTCGTAATGAGTCTCAGCTTAATTATCAACACCCACAGAAACCAAAATGATATTCAGAGTAGTATTTTTTATTAACCAGAATAGTCAAATTTCCAACTTTTCCTGCTTATGCTTATTATAATTCTCTTGTAAATTTGTTAGTAATCTTTTTTCTCATAATGTGAAGAAAATTGGCGAGTGAAGTGTTTAAGAACAAAGAATTTCTTTGAAATTAGATGAGAACTGGTGATGTGTTTCTGAAAATGAAAGAAAAATTGCAGTTGTGTGAAGGAAAGAATTGTGTATAGGCGACTAATTTGGATACCTGGAAGATCGTATCCAAATAGGGGATAAACAACCAAATGATAAATATTATGTTGTGTTGCACTGAGGAAAAAATATAGAATTTGCTTCCAGATACAAGCGATGTGAAGAAGTAGCAGGTAATGGCAAAGTTGCCATGCAGCCAGGACTCTCGACAGGTGAGGAAGGATATGAATTTATTATACTCGGACAAAGTGCGATATTATTGAGGATTTCAAATGCATTATTGGAATAAACAAGGGAAATATGGATTCTAAAACTGTCGGAAATGGTCAATGTCAGCATTAATAGGTAAAATCCTGGAGAAATACCCATACAGGAAAGATTTAATATCCTATTAAGCAAGGAAATGGTTTAAAGTCACCACAGTTTTAAAGTCACACCAAAGTTTTAAAGTCACACCAAAGTTTTAAAGTCACTACCAGGAGCATTCTTATCAACCAACAAGCATTCTTTAGTCCTAAAATATACTCCAGGACTTGAATACCATTTATATATAAATACTCCGAAAAGAACTGTATACCTTTCGGTGAAAATATATTCCTATGACATAGCTATAAGTAGTTTAGAAGAGCGTTATGCATGAGGCGAATACGTTGTCAAATAACATTATTGAAGCAAACAGGTTAACAGGATTTATAAATAGATTGGGTAGGTTCATGGTAAGAGAGGGTGTATTAAATGGGAACCCGCCATGGTGCAGCTAACCTACTGTGAGCCCTTATTTGCTTGTTAACATATTGAAAGCGAGGATATAAGAACATAAGAACATAAGAATAAAGGTAACTGCAGAAGGCATATTGGCCCATACGAGGCAGCTGCTATTTATAACCTGTTGTTGTTGTTGTTTAAGATTCGCTACTCAGAACAAAAAGTTCCAAGTAGCACGGGCTATGGTGAGCTCGTTGTGGACTTATCTGGCACAGGGGCGGGGGAATCCCCGACAGGACAGGCCCATACGAGGCAGCTCCTATTTATAACCACCCAATCCCACTTATATACATGTCCAACCCACGCTTAAAACACTCAAGGGACCCCACCTCCACCGCGTTACGCGGTAATTGGCGGTATCCCAGGTTAGGTACAAAGAGAGAGCATATTCATGACCACGGAGAGAAAGGGGAAGATGTAAGTGTCCATCCGAACAGCAGATCGATCAAGAGTATTGGTAGAGACCAAAAATATTATAGGAAGATATAGAAATAAACGCCTTTTTTCGGAGACCTGGTTAAACGTTTATAGATAAATGTAAAAATGTGTCATTGATTTGCAAATTTAGAGCAGAAATTGAGATAATTACGAGCAAGAAAGCGATTATAGTCATAGTTGGTGTCTTGCCAAGAGGATGAGTAGGCTATAATTACTGTCAAATTACTTTATCAACTAACGTGACAAATATACGAGGACAATATTTCTAGACCAATAGAGAATAATTTCGATGAAATTTCGTTTATGTATAATACGAATATAATGCATCTGGTGCTCCCTCAAGCCTCGCTTGAATTTTCCCAGACTCGTCATATATGTGGGAGACGGAGGAGGTGCTTATGTACTACCTTGATCATTGTGACGATGTCGACGTCATTTTTTGAGCGCACCCGACCCCAATTCTTTTAGTAGGGGAGGTGTGAGGATGTTGACGCCATCTGTTGAGCGCACCCGACCCCAATTCTTTTAGATGTGGTGTGACGATGTCGACGCCATTTGTTGAGTGCACTCAATCCCAATTATTTTAGAACGGGAGGTGTGAAAATGTTAACACCATCTGTTGAGCACACCTGACCCCAATTCATTTGGGAGGGGAGATGTGGCGATGTTAACGCCATCTCTTGAACGCACCAGACCCCATTTTTTTACTCCCCTGTGGAAGGATATGATCTGAATACATCCGTGCAGTTTCTTTTTAACTATTCATTTACTACCAAAGATCACATTCACTCCAAAAAATCTACCACATACGTGCTGTTCATGCCCCTGTCACCTCTCCGGTTGCTTAATATTCATCATACAATTACTGTTCACTACAATTACTTCATCAACTTACTTTTCATCTTTTTCTACTCAGAAGTGATGTGGGTGGTATCTAGGTTGACAGGAATCAGTTCACCCAGGGCAGTCCGGCCCTCACGACGTGGTCCAGTGGGAACAAGTGGCCGAGTTGGTGCAGACTGTGAGCTGTCTTAAGTATCATAGACAATATGATAGACTACGACTATGTGAAGTATTGGTGATTGTCCCGACGTATCCCGGGATGACCAAGTTGAGTTACGAGATGGAATTAATATGTCCGTCTGTTAAGGCCTGTTATAATTTAAGCCTGAGTGGAAGCCTGCCAGTGTGTTACTGGAGACCCCTGCCAGTGTGTTGCTGGAGACCCCTGCCAGTGTGTTGCTGGAGATCCCTGCCAGTGTGTTGCTGGAGACCCCTGCCTGTGTGTTGCTGGAGACCTCTGCCAGTGTGTTGCTGGAGACCCCTGCCAGTGTGTTGCTGGAGATCCCTGCCAGTGTGTTGCTGGAGACCCCCTGCCAGTGTGTTGCTGGAGACCCCTGCCAGTGTGTTGCTGGAGACCCCTGCCAGTGTGTTGCTGGAGATCCCTGCCAGTGTGTTGCTGGAGACCCCCTGCCAGTGTGTTGCTGGAGACCCCCTGCCAGTGTGTTGCTGGAGACCCCTGCCAGTGTGTTGCTGGAGACCCCTGCCAGTGTGTTGCTGGAGACCCTCTGACAGTGTGTTGCTGGAGACCCCTGCCAGTGTGTTGCTGGAGACCCCTGCCAGTGTGTTGCTGGAGACCCTCTGACTGTGTGTTGCTGGAGAGTAGAAGTGGTGTTGTGGCACTGTGACTATACTGTGGTCCAACATTTACTGAAAAAGGTGTATTCGCCGGGAACGAAAATTGCAAAAGTTCTTTTATAGTGTCACTGTGTGAACGTGACACCTGCAGTGTTATGTGTTGTACACATAATATAGTTCATGTTTATAGTTAAGAAGTACACTTAGTGATGGTTCTGTTAAGTGTTGTTTTCCCGCTTTTCCTTTATATTGGTTATTACTGCCAGTTCTAAATACCTTACCAATAACTCGGGGTGGGAGGAGTAGGAAGAGGCACTAAGGCACCGTATACAGTTTGATTAGTAAAGTACCCAGTTACTGGCCAAGTGAGGCTCTAACAGTCATGGAGAGCCAGGGGTCGCTCCTGCTGTCCGGGGGGCATGGGGGAGAGGAGTCTGGTGGGAGTAGAGCACTCACCTAGTTGTGCTTGCTGGGGTTGAGCTATGGATCTTTGTTCCAGTCTCTCAACTGTCAATCAACTGATTTACAGTTTCCTGAGACTACTGTGCTCTATCAAATCTACATTTCAGACTGTATGGAGTCAGCCTCCACCACATCACTACTTAATGCATTCCATTTGTTAACTGCTCTGACACTGAAAAAAGTTATTTTTAATGCCTCTGTGGCTCATTTGGGTACTAAGTTTCCACGTGTGTCCCCTTGTTCGTATCCCACCCGTGCTAAAGAGTTTGTCTTTGTCCACCCTGTCAATTCCCCTAGAATTTTTTTAGATGTTATCATGTTACTCCTTACTCCTCTGTTTTCCAGGGACGTGAGGTTAATCTCCCTTAGCCCTTCCTTGTAGCTCATACCTCTCAGTTCCGGGACCAGTCTGGTGGCATACCTCTGAATCTTCTTGTCTTTGTCTTGTGCTAAACTAGATATGGACTCCAGGCGGGAGCTGAATATTCCAGGATTGGTCTGACATAGGTGGTATACAAGATCCTGAACGATTCCTTACACTGGTTTCTAAAGGCAGTTCTTATGTTGGCCAATCTAGCATATGCCGCTGATGATATCCTTTTGATGTGGGCCTCTGGGGACTGATTCGGTATGATATCAACCCCCAGATCTTTCTCTCTATTTGACACTTCCAGGATCTCACCTCCCAGGTGGTACCTTGTGTTCAGCCTCCTGTTCCCTTCGCCTAATTTCAATACTTTGCACTTTCTTGAGTTGAACTTTAGTAGCCATTTTCTATACCATTCTTCAAGTTTTTCCGATCTGTCAACTATTAGCTGAATATCAAATAAATGGATTTAAACTATTTCACACAGATAGATATATTAGACGAGGAGGGGGAGTAGCCATATATGTTAGGGACAATTTGAAATGTAGTCTCAAAGAGGGAATCAAATCTGAGCCACACACAGAAACTATTTGGATAGAATTAAACGAAAAAGCAAATAATATTATAATAGGAGTTATATATAGGCCACCAAACTTAGACAGAATGGAAGCAAAGCATCTACGGGATGAAATATCTAGAGCATCTAGATCTAACAGTATTTACGTCATGGGTGACTTTAATTTTAGTGGAATAAACTGGTTGAACAAAACAGGGAATAGTGAAGCAGAAGATTTTCTAAAATTAATTGACGATTGCTTTCTTACGCAACACATAAAGGAACCAACGCAGGAAAATAATATTTTAGATTTAGTGTTAACTAACAGGGAAACACAAATTAAGGACATCGATATTGGGAGTGAGCTAGGGAACAGTGATCATAAAGAAATCAGATTCAGCATAGAATGGAATAGATCTGTAGGAGAAAATTATGTTAAAGTGCCAGATTTTCGAAAAGCTAATATCAATAACCTAAGAAATTTATTGGGTCAAATAGATTGGAAAGTCTTGGGTATGGGGTGTGGGTCAGTCTTGGAGTTAAACGTGAACCCAGCGATAGGTGACGTAAAAGGGGTTTTCGATGTGGACTCAAAATATAACCGATTTAAAAATATTCTAAGCGAAGCCCAGGAACGTAGTATACCATATATATTGAATAGATCGAATACTAATGATCCAAAGTGGATAACAAAGGATCTGAAGAACCTTATAGGTAAAAAGAGAGCGTGGTACAAAAGGATTAAGAATGGGGAAGTCAGTTTAGAACAGGAATTCGTACAACTGGTTAAAAATACTAAAAAAGAGATAAGGAAAGCAAAAAGAAACTATGAAGCTTGCATAGCAGAGCAAGCAAAGTCAAATCCTAAAGGTTTTTCCCAGTTATACCGGACAAAGATTTGGGAAAGGATAGGCCCATTAAAAACTGAGACAGGTCAAATAACAGGTAATGATGAAGAGATGAGTAGTATTTTCAATAAATATTTTATCTCTGTATTTACTAAAGAGGAACTTAACAATATGCCTTCAGCTGAACAAGTCTGTGGGTGGGGACGAGGACAGGTTGACTAGTTTAGCAGTTACCAGGGAGGATGTAATTAAACAAATAGTTAAACTCAAACCAAACAAATCCCCAGGGCCACATGAAGTGTTTGCCAGGGTGCTTAAAGAATGCAAAGAGGAGCTTTCCGAGCCAATGTCTACCATATTTAATAAATCAATAGAGGTAGGCAGAATGCCAGAGTTATGGAAAGTTGCTAATGTGATACCAATTTTTAAGAAAGGAGATAGATCACTTGCGTCAACGAGAAGTAACGAAGGAGGAGACCAGCAGTAAAGGGACCTCGTCTTGGAGAGTTGCGAAAGACAGGGGCCTTAAGAAGACTTTGATAAAGCCGCCTTCAAACGCCATAGCAACTTCAAATTCATTTGACGTTTTGGAGGACGAGTGCTGTGGAGAGACTGTGGATCGCGCAAAAGGGAAAGCAACGAAGAGAAAGGAAGCGCAGGCCCCTCAGAAAGTAAAGGAAGTACCTAAGCAAACATTAGTTGTGGGAGATTCCCAGATAAGGTATTTGGATAGAACGTTTTGTGCTAGAGATAGGGGGAACAGGTTAAGGGTTTGCTATCCCGGAGCTGGCATTGGTGATATTATAAACAACATGAATGATATTATGGCTGGTAATGGGAACAATCCCATTATTTGCATTAGCGTGGGAGGAAATGATGTTGGTCGAGTCAGGAGTGAGGAACTGATTCAGAGGTATAAAACAGCCATAAAGTTAGTTAGGAGCAAGGGAGGAATCCCGATCATATGTGGCATTCTTCCAAGAAAGGGAGTGGGAAATGAATGGATATCGAGGGCACTTGGTGTAAATTGCCGGCTGGAAAGATATTGCAAATCAAATGCAATATCTTTCATAGACAACTGGGAACACTTCTATGGAAGAAATGAAATGTATGCTCGTGATGGGGTGCATCTATCGAGAGCTGGGGTTGTTGCTGTTGCGAACTCGCTAGAAGAAGTGGTTAGAGGTGTTTGTTTGGGTTTAAACTGTTAGTAGATAGAGGTATGGGAATTGATTTGGAGGAAGGAGGTAATAAAAGTATGTGTTTGTGGGAGAAAGGAATTGGCAAAACGATCAGGGAAAGAGAAGGTCCGCAAAATAACAATTCACTTAGGGTATATTACACTAACAGTAGAAGTCTAAAAAATAAAATTAACGAATTAAATGCTCTTGTCTGCACAGAAAAAATAGATATTATTGCACTTACCGAAACGTGGATGAATGTAGAAAATAGAGAACTATTAGCTGAATATCAAATATATGGATTTAAACTATTTCACACAGATAGATATATTAGACGAGGAGGTGGAGTAGCCATATATGTTAGGGACAATTTGAAATGTAGTCTCAAAGAGGGAATCAAAACAGAGCCACACACAGAAACTATTTGGATTGAATTAAACGAAAAAGCTAATAATATTATAATAGGAGTAATATATAGGCCACCAAATTTAGACAGAATGGAAGCAAAGCATCTATGGGATGAAATATCTAGAGCATCTAGATCTAACAGTATTTATGTCATGGGTGACTTTAATTTTAGCGGAATAAACTGGTTGAACAAAACAGGGAATAGTGAAGCAGAAGACTTTCTAGAATTAATTGACGATTGCTTTCTTACGCAACACATTAAGGAACCAACACGGGAAAATAATATTTTAGATTTAGTGTTAACTAACAGGGAAACGCAAATTAATGACATCGAAATAGGGAGTGAGCTAGGGAGCAGTGATCACAAAGAAATCAGATTTAGCATAGAATGGAATAGACCAGTAGGAGAAAATTCTGTTAAAGTGCCAGATTTTCGAAAAGCTGATTTTAATAGCCTAAGAAATTTTTTGGGTCAAATTGATTGGAAAGGCTTGGGTATGGGGTGTGGGCCGGTCTTGGAGCGAGACATGAACCCAGCTATAGGTGACTTAAATGGGGATTTCGATGTGGATTCAATATATAACTTATTTAAGAATATTCTAAACAAAGCACAGGAACGTAGTATACCATACAAATTGAATAGATCGTATACTAATGACCCAAAGTGGATAACAAAGAATTTGAAGAACCTTATAGGTAAAAAGAGAGCTTGGTACAAAAGGATTAAAAATGGGGAGGTCACTTTAGAACAGGAATTCGTACAACTGGTTAGAAATGTTAAAAAAGAGATAAGGAAAGCAAAAAGAAACTATGAAGTTCGCATAGCAGGGCAAGCAAAGACAAATCCTAAAGGGTTTTTTCAGTTATATCGTACTAAGACTAGGGAAAGGATAGGTCCATTAAAAACTGAGACAGGTCAAATAACAGATAGTGATGAAGAGATGAGTAGTATTTTTAATAAATATTTTGTATCTGTATTTACTAAAGAGGAACTTAACAATATGCCTTCAGCCGAACAAGTCTATGTGGGTGGGGACGAGGACAGGTTGACGAGTTTAGCAGTTACCAGGGAGGATGTTCTTAAACAAATAGTAAAACTCAAACCAAACAAATCCCCAGGGCCGGATGAAGTGTTTGCTAGGGTGCTTAAAGAATGCAAAGAGGAGCTTTGTGACCCACTGTCAACCATATTTAATAAATCAATAGAGTCAGGCAGAGTGCCAGAGTTTTGGAAAGTTGCTAATGTGATACCAGTTTTTAAGAAAGGAGATAGATCACTTGCGTCTAACTATCGACCAATTAGCCTAACGTCTATTGTGGGAAAGTTACTCGAATCTATAATAGCAAATAAAATTCGTCTTCATCTTGAAAAACATAAATTAATAATTGAGTCGCAACATGGTTTTATAAATGGCCGTTCATGTTTAACAAATTTGTTATCTTTTTATTCTAGCATTGTTGAGGCAGTTGATAGTGGTAAGGATTGCGATGTTGTATACCTTGACTTTAGCAAAGCTTTTGATACAGTGCCACATGAAAGACTGATTAAAAAAATAGAGTCTCATGGTATTGGGGGTGCTATATTAAGCTGGATTAGGGCATGGCTATACCAAAGGAAACAGAGAGTTAGTATAAATGGAATCAAGTCAGAGTGGGAAAATGTTGTAAGTGGAGTGCCTCAAGGCTCTGTCCTGGGACCTCTGTTGTTTATAATATATATAAATGATTTAGATTCAGGTTTGAGTAGCAACATTTGCAAATTTGCCGATGATACGAAAATCGGTAGGGAAATTAATTCGGAGGAGGACTCACTATCACTTCAAGTTGATCTAGATAGGGTTTTGAAATGGTCAAAGGATTGGCAGATGCAGTTTAATGCTGATAAATGTAAAGTTCTGAGGTTAGGTAATGATGATAGAGTTACAAGATACGAGCTAGATGGTGTTGTGATTGCGAAGTCGGATTGCGAAAGGGATCTGGGAGTTATGATTAGTAAGAATTTAAAACAAAAGGATCAATGCATAAATGTTCGTAATAAGGCAAATCGGACACTTGGATTTATTAATCGCAGCGTTAGTAACAAGACACCTGGTGTGGTTCTCAAGGTATATCTTGCTCTAGTTAGGCCCCATTTAGATTATGCAGTTCAGTTTTGGTCGCCATATTATAGAATGGATATAAATTCACTTGAACGTGTCCAGCGTAGGATGACTAAGTTAATTCCCCAAATTAGAAATCTTTCATATGAAGAAAGATTAACAAAGCTTAAGTTGCATTCACTGGAAAGGCGAAGAGTTAGGGGTGACATGATAGAGGTTTACAAGTGGATGAATGGACATAACCGGGGGGATATTAATAGGGTATTAAAAGTATCAACACAGGACAGAACACGAAACAATGGATATAAATTGGATAAGTTTAGATTTAGGAAAGACTTGGGTAAATACTGGTTCAGTAACAGGGTTGTTGATTTGTGGAACCAATTGCCGCGTAACATTGTGGAGGTGGGGTCCCTCGATTGTTTCAAGCGCAGGTTGGACAAGTATATGAGTGGGATTGGGTGGTTATAGAATAGGAGCTGCCTCGTATGGGCCAATAGGCCTTCTGCAGTTACCTTTGTTCTTATGTTCTTATGTTCTTATGTCAAACTATCGACCAATTAGCCTAACGTCTATTGTGGGAAAGTTACTTGAATCGACAATTGCAAATAAAATTCGTCTTCATCTGGAAAAACACAAATTAATAAATGAGTCGCAACATGGTTTTACAAATGGCCGTTCATGTTTAACAAATTTGCTATCTTTTTATTCCAGCATAGTTGAGGCAGTTGATAGTGGTAAGGATTGTGATGTTGTGTACCTTGAATTTAGCAAAGCTTTTGATACAGTGCCACATGAAAGACTGATTAAAAAAATAGAGGCTCATGGTATTGGAGGTACTGTATTTAGTTGGATTAAGGCATGGCTATTCCAAACGAAACAGAGAGTTAGTATAAATGGGGTTAAGTAAGAGTGGGAAAATGTTGTAAGTGGAGTGCCTCAAGGCTCTGTCCTGGGACCTCTGTTGTTTATAATATATATCAATGATTTAGATTCAGGTTTGAGTAGCAACATTTGCAAATTTGCCGATGATACAAAAATCGGCAGGGAAATTAACACAGAAGAAGACTCACTATCACTTCATGTTGATCTAAATAGGGTTTTGAAATGGTCAAAGGATTGGCAGGTGCAGTTTAATGCTGATAAATGTAAAGTTTTGACACTAGGTAATGATGATAGAGTTACAAGATACGAGCTAGATGGTGAAGAGATTGCGAAGTCGAATTTCGAAAGGGATCTGGGAGTTATGATAAGTAAGAATTTAAAACAAAAGGATCAATGCATGAATGTTCGTAATAAGGCAAATAGGACACTGGGATTTATTAATCGAAGCGTTAGTAACAAGACACCTGGTGTGGTTCTTCATGTATATCTTGCTCTGGTTAGGCCCCATTTAGATTATGCAGTTCAGTTTTGGTCGCCTTACTATAGAATGGATATAAATTCACTTGAACGTGTCCAGCGTAGGATGACTAAGTTAATTCCCCAAATTAGAAACCTTTCATATGAAGAAAGATTATCAAAGCTTAAATTGCATTCACTGGAAAGGCGAAGAGTTAGGAGTGACATGATAGAGGTTTACAAGTGGATAAATGGACATAACAAAGGAGATATTAATAGGGTATTAAAGGTATCAACACAAGACAGAACACGAAACATTGGGTATAAATTGGATAAGTTTAGATTTAGGAAAGACCTGGGTAAATACTGGTTCGGTAACAGGGTTGCTGATTTGTGGAACCAATTACCGCGTAACGTGGTGGAGGTGGGATCCCTCGATTGTTTCAAGCGCAGGTTGGACAAGTATATGAGTGGGATTGGGTGGTTATAGATAGGAGCTGCCTCGTATGGGCCAATAGGCCTTCTGCAGTTATCTTTGTTCGTATGTTCTTATGTCTTGGTTCTTCTCAAATTTTTTGCATCATCAGCAAACATTGAGAGGAATGAGTGTATACCCTCTGGAAGATCGTTTATATATATTAGAAACAGGATGTGTCCAAGTACAGAACCCTGTGGGACTCCGCTGGTGACATCTTGCCACTCTGATGTTTCTCCCCTCATAGTTGCTCACTCTTTCCTCTTGCTTAGATTCTTCTTTATCCACTTTACTCCTGCCTGTTGCTCCAACTTTTGTAACTGCCTTTTATGGGGCTGTCAGTAGCAGCCTGCAGGCCAGGGAGTGAGGTGGGAGTGGAGTATGGCAGTTAGTGGATTGGAACAGGAAGGGAGTTGCGTAGGCCATTATAGATTATATTATATATAATTAGAGACTAGTGAAAATTTGGAGGGAATAAACTTACAAACAAAAAACCATCATGTCCTCAAGAGTGTCAGATCCTGCCTCATAAACCCTTTCAGTTCCTTGTCTAGATTTTCACAACCAAATAGGAAAGAGAAGGTTGGGTAGACGGCTCGCCACATAATACAAGCTGTTGCGAAGAAAGAGTAACAAGAGATGTTACTTGAAATAAGAGAATACTTCAGCAACTAAACAAAGAATTCCTATGAAGGAAAAGGTATATTCAAGCAGGATCGAGACGTCATTAATTTGGGTCCTACAGAGACCAATATTGCACTCTTTCCTTCATATGATTCCTAATGATGTAATAAAGCTGTCTGGTGTGAGGGGTAAAGACACACTTAAAAATACTATGTCCTATTTAATGACTTCAACATATAAATTCCAGTAAATGCAAAGTAATGTAGTCCTGTAGGCCAGGTTATGTACACCAGGTTATCTCTTCCCCCCTCAACCTCTCTACCAGTCAACCACAAGTCATTCAACCTGTCAACAAGCCTCGAAGCTTCCCAGCCAGCCTCAAAGACTGTCATTAAAGATTTGGAGCGTAATAGACAGGTGTGAATACTATGCTCCCATGACTTGTTTTACTTGTTCCTTTTCTTGTCCGTTATAATTCCCATTTCCTTATTGAATAATCTTAAAGAAGGCGGACAGGTCCCTCGTCTCCTATCCCAGGGAGGTCTGTGAGACCAGAGAAGTTTTTCCCCTAGCCACCAACATCAGGGACTTCCGTAAGACCAGGAGAAGGTAAGGTAACTATCAGGAGAAAGCGCCAAACCATTACTACTATATAGCACTTGGAAAGGGTCAGCATGAGGATTTGGGATCGGATGAGGCAAAGGAATGGTGCCCAACCTCTTGGACGGTCGGGGATTGAACGCAGACATGCACGAAGCGAAACCTGCAGTGGAATGGAAGCTTTAAATGATAATTAAAACATATTATCTTTTGATGTATAACATTCAAATGTGATATGGTATGAAATTTTTTTATTGTTATCTCTCTCCTCATTATCTCTCACTTTACCTCCCTCTCTTCCTCCCTCCAGTTCTATTTCCATCTCCCAGTCACATATACAGCCATCTACTTTTTCTTTCTTTCTTACTCCCTCTCTTGATTCTTACTTCTAATCTAGTGCACATTCTTCATCTATGTACACCTTCTAGTACATGGTAGATTCTACTAGCTAGTGCACATTCTTCATCTATGTACACCTTCTAGTACATGGTACATTCTGCTAGCGAGTACACATATTTCATGTATGAAAACCTCTATAAGGTTTTCCACACGAACATCACTATTACGTGTTTTCTACATGTGTGCCGCCACTATTACGTGTTTCCTACACGTACGTAACCACTATTACGTGTTTTCTACACGTGCGTAACCACTATTACGTGTTTTCTACACGTACGTAACCACTAGTACGTGTTTTCTACACGTGCGTAACCACTAGTACGTGTTTTCTACACGTACGTAACCACTAGTACGTGTTTTCTACACGTACGTAACCACTAGTACGTGTTTTCTACACGTACGTAACCACTAGTACGTGTTTTCTACACGTACGTAACCACAAGTACGTGTTTCCTACACGTACGTAACCACAAGTAGGTGTTTCCTACACGTACGTAACCACAAGTACGTGTTTCCTACACGTACGTAACCACAAGTACGTGTTTCCTACACGTACGTAACCACAAGTACGTGTTTCCTACACGTACGTAACCACAAGTACGTGTTTCCTACACGTACGTAACCACTAGTACGTGTTTCCTACACGTACGTAACCACAAGTACGTGTTTCCTACACGTACGTAACCACTAGTACGTGTTTCCTACACGTACGTAACCACTAGTACGTGTTTCCTACACGTACGTAACCACTAGTACGTGTTTCCTACACGTACGTAACCACTAGTACGTGTTTCCTACACGTACGTAACCACTAGTACGTGTTTCCTACACGTACGTAACCACTAGTACGTGTTTTCTACACGTGCGTAACCACTAGTACGTGTTTCCTACACGTACGTAACCACTAGTACGTGTTTTCTACACGTGCGTAACCACTAGTACGTGTTTTCTACACGTGCGTAACCACTAGTACGTGTTTTCTACACGTGCGTAACCACTAGTACGTGTTTTCTACACGTGCGTAACCACTAGTACGTGTTTTCTACACGTGCGTAACCACTAGTACATGTTTTCTACACGTACGTAACCACTAGTACGTGTTTTCTACACGTGTGTAACCACTAGTACGTGTTTTCTACACGTACGTAACCACTAGTACGTGTTTCCTACACGTACGTAACCACTAGTACGTGTTTTCTACACGTACGTAACCACTAGTACGTGTTTCCTACACGTACGTAACCACTAGTACGTGTTTCCTACACGTACGTAACCACTAGTACGTGTTTTCTACACGTACGTAACCACTAGTACGTGTTTCCTACACGTACGTAACCACTAGTACGTGTTTTCTACACGTACGTAACCACTAGTACGTGTTTTCTACACGTGTGTAACCACTAGTACGTGTTTTCTACACGTACGTAACCACTAGTACGTGTTTCCTACACGTACGTAACCACTAGTACGTGTTTTCTACACGTACGTAACCACTAGTACGTGTTTCCTACACGTACGTAACCACTAGTACGTGTTTCCTACACGTACGTAACCACTAGTACGTGTTTTCTACACGTACGTAACCACTAGTACGTGTTTCCTACACGTACGTAACCACTAGTACGTGTTTTCTACACGTACGTAACCACTAGTACGTGTTTCCTACACGTACGTAACCACTAGTACGTGTTTCCTACACGTACGTAACCACTAGTACGTGTTTTCTACACGTACGTAACCACTAGTACGTGTTTTCTACACGTACGTAACCACTAGTACGTGTTTCCTACACGTACGTAACCACTAGTACGTGTTTTCTACACGTACGTAACCACTAGTACGTGTTTCCTACACGTACGTTACCACTAGTACGTGTTTCCTACACGTACGTTACCACTAGTACGTGTTTCCTACACGTACGTAACCACTAGCAACCCGTTCTCACACAAGACAGCACATATATGACTTAATGCTTAAAGTCAATATGTTGAATGTGATTTAGTATATATGTGATATATTTCCAGTTACCTTTTTTACCAAGGCCCAAACTCTTCCTCACGTACCAATTTACGTCTCACAGTACCCGTCCATCAACGTAGATAGCAGAATAGTCGTGATTGGTTCAATTATAATGAAAATTGTAGTTTTCAAGTCCCACATGGGTTGTGAAATTTACCTACTATTGTCCATGCTCTTAGAATATTATAGATCAGCTACATCCTATTGAAGGCTCGTAGTTTTGTTTTGAGAAATATTAGTTGTTCTTAGTAAATTATAATAAGCACTTTAAATAATTACATAGAATAACAGTGCTTCACCAATCAATATTATATACCATAGTTTGTGCTTTAAAAATCTTTAAAGAATGTTTTGTAGGAATGCTAACAGAAAACGATGTTATGTTGGAATGTTTATGGGGTAAACTACTGCAAACTTATGGATCACTTCCACCCACAGGAAGGGTATGGAGTCCAATACCATCCACTGGATGTGTATGGCGTCCACTACCACCGACAGGATGGGTATGGGGCTCACAACCACCCACAGGATGGGTATGGGGTCCAATAACACCCACTGAATGTGTGTGGCGTCCATTGCCGCCCACGGGATGAGTATAGGGTCCAGTATCGCCCACCGAATTAGTATAAAGGGTCCACTGCCGCCCACAGGGTCGGTAAAGGGTCCACTACCGCCCACAGGGTTGGTAGGTAGTCAACTGCCGCCCACAGGGTCGGTAGGGGGTTCACTACCGCCCACAGGGTCGGTATGGGGTCCACTGCCACCAACAGGGTCGGTATGGAGTCCACTGCCGCCCACAGGGTCGGTATGGGGTCTACTACCGCCCACAGGGTCGGTATGGGGTCTACTGCCACCAACAGGGTTGGTATGGAGTCCACTGCCGCCCACAGGGTCGGTAGAGCGTCCACAGGGTCGGTAGGGGTCCACTACCGCACACAGGGTCGGTAAAGGGTCCACTACCGCCCACAGGGTTGGTAAGGGGTCAACTGCCGCCCACAGGGTCTTTAGGGGGTCCACTACCGCCCACAGGGTCGGTATGGGGTCTACTGCCACCCACACGGTCGGTATGGAGTCCACTGCCACCCACACGGTCGGTATGGAGTCCACTGCCACCAACAGGGTCGGTATGGGGTCCACTACCGCCCACAGAGTCGGTATGGAGTCCACTGCCGCCCACAGGGTCGGTATGGGGTCCACTACCGCTCACAGGGTCGGTATGGGGTCTACCGCCACCCACACGGTCGGTATAGAGTCCACTGACGCCCACAGGGTCGGTATGGGGTCCACTACCGCCCACAGGGTCGGTAGAGTGTCCACAGGGTCGGTAGGGGTCCACTACCGCCCACAGTGTTGGTAGGGGGTTCCACTGCCGCCCACAGGGTCGGTAGGGGGTCCACTGCCGCCCACAGAGTCGGCAGGGGGTCCACTACCGCCCACAGGGTCGCTATGAAGTCAACTACCGCCCATAGTGTTTGGATAGTGTCCACTACCGCCCATAGTGTTATTATGGGGTCCACTACCCCTCATAGTGTCGGTATGGGGGTCCATTACTATCCACAGGGTGTGTCTGGGGTCTATTTTTTCTGTATAGCAGAGGTGGCAATACTTACCATGGGCATATTTAAATTTAAAGCGAAGATACGTGTACTTTTATAATAGCCGAGCTTTGACCCCGGACAGATTGATCGACTGAGCAACTCTCTCTCAGAACAATGTTTATTTAACGTGAATTCGTTAATAAACACAAATGTTTTATATGTCTTAAGCAAGATAGAAAAAGGATCTTCATTTTAAATACATTACAATATACATATATATAGCTCAAGTGAAGATACATATGTTTTTATAGTAGCGCTCAGTAGCTTGTCGGGCATGGAGTGCAGACGCCTACGCACTTGCCGATATATTGTATAATTAACAAAGATACGCTAATAAAGCCTAAAATCTTTTATGCCTCCAGAAAGACCGAGATATGAACATTATTATGATTGCACCAAATAAAATATATCATGTTCGACAACAAAGATATATAAATTTTAAATTAAGTTTCGACTCAAACTCGGGCGAAAGAGATGGGGCGACTCTCGCCCCATCTATTGTAGATTCTGTCCACTAAAGACCCAAAGCTACTCAAACCCTCCTAGCATTATTTAAGTAATGAAGTAATATGGCATATTTACTCACTATAATGTGGGTGCTGAATGCAGAACATGAGAAAACATATATTTACTCCAAACTAATATAATTTCATTATGAAATAAGTAAATAAGTAGCATCAAAGGAAGTCGACAGTCCAAGCGTCAATGTTGTGGAGCGACTTATCCAAGATATATCGTTGTTTGGAAAGTGTTTGTTGGCATATCCAGTTGTCGCACTTCTCTGCACAAATTATCACAAATTTAAATTATAATGTTAACAAGTAGAATACGTATTTTTAATAAAATCTAACATAACTAGCCAGAAAACATTTAATATTTATTAAAAAATATGTTTGGAAGTTAAATCGACTTCATAGGACAATAGTTTTGTTATATAGTTTTATAGTTATAGTTTTATTGAGCAGTCTCCGTGGTGTAGTGGTAAGACACTCGCCTGGCGTTCCGCGAGCGCTATGTCATGGGTTCGTATCCTGGCCGGGGAGGATTTACTGGGCGCAATTCCTTAACTGTAGCCTCTGTTTAACGCAACAGTAAAATGTGTACTTGGATGAAAAAACGATTCTTCGCGGCAGGGGATCGTATTCCAGGGACCATAGGATTAAGGACTTGCCCGAAACGCTACTCGTACTAGTGGCTGTACAAGAATGTAACTACTCTTGTATATATCTCTCTCATAAAAAAAAAATATATATACTCGTTATTCGTTGATATGCGTTCGCTACTTAAACTACCATGTACTGTACTTATGTAAAATCTCCCATGTCTCTTCACTCATCTCACCGAACCCTACAGGATCTGTGATATATTGTTTAATTAATTGAGATTCACAAATAAAGCTTATAATTGTGTATGTTATCAAAAAGGCAGAGCTTCGTATAGTTCATTTATTATGCACCCCATACCCATCCTATGAGCGATAGTGGAGTGATACAGAGGCACATAATGGGCTCAGGGACTGAGCCCCACAATTCATATAGCCAAGCAAGTTATAATCTTGATAAGTTAGTTACAAAAGTCAATGCACATTGTCACATCAACAATGGGCTCAAGACCGGCCACAAGTACAGTTTTTAATTTACGCAACTGATATATATGGAGGGCTAGTGTCACAATTGATATGTTTATCCTACACATAACCCCCTCTCCCCCATCCAATGGGCAGCGGTGGATAGGTTACAATCAAGTCTTTTTTGCGTTTTATTCAGAGATTAGATCTTATTGGGTGAGGAAAGATATTCATATTTTAAAGAAGGCTTCTTGGCTGATGCTCTCCATTGATGGAAAATATACAACCTTTTGAAAATCAATGTTAGTTTGATCTAGATATTGTAATTAATGCAGTTACCTGGTGTTATTCTTCACCTATATCTTTTTCTGGTTAATCCCTATTTACATTATGCAGTTCAGGTTTCGTCGCCAGACTATTGTTTTTAGTTTAGTTAATTTATCACATAATGGGTTCAGGGACTGAACACACAATTTATTTATCTAAGCAAGTTACAATCTTGAGGAGCTAGCCACAAAATTCATAACACATCGTCACATCAACAACATGGGTTCGAGATCGACCACAAGTACAGTTTCTAAATTAAGCAAATGCCATATGTGGAGAGCTAGTGTCACAATTGATATGTTTGTCCAGCACATTTCCACAGTGGTTTGCTTGGGTTCTTTTAATTATCTTAGATATCATTGAAGAGAACCTCCTAGGTACTATACTGTATATATGCTTGTAAGAAGTATAATTATCCTGAAAAATCGTGTAAATTATGTTGTACGAGTGCTTCCAGTTAAGTAACATAGTTCATTTGTGCGCGCGTGCTTGAAGAGGAAATGTTATCCACCCTCCCCCACCCCCATTGTAAATATTTGTGGGTTTCAGACCATACGGCCGCGGCTTACCCTCTCCGCGGTCGAGGGTAAGAACACCGGATGTATACCCAGTATTACAAGTAAACAGTAGCAATAACAATTATGGAAAGTTCTTTCACCTATACATGGACAAGAGACTGAACTTCAGCACCCACATACAACACATAAGGGGATGCTCTGAGAGATAGAGAGAGAGGGGGAGAGTAAAAATATCCACTGAGGTCTGATTAAGTCCTTTTGGGGACCTTAATCATTAGGACGTCCAATGATTAACGCAAAGTGAAGCGTATTCAGATGGTATATTGACAACATTCAGCATATCTCATAATGACCTAGTAGTACTTGGTGCACAAATACCTTTTCCAAAGGAATCGCAAAACATAATTAAACACAACTGTACCGTACAGTGTTATATATTTATTTCAGTTTGAACAATTTTTAACATTAACATTCCAACATTCATTCTCCAACATTCATTTTAGCAAGTTCTCTCAGAATGACGTGTGGGTTAGCAATGTCAAAGGCTGACTTAAGATCTAGGAAAGTGGTATATGACCTATCAGTATGCAGGGTGAGGAGTGTGGTAATACAGTGATGTACACTCTTTCCATGCGTAAAGCCATATATCTGGGGAGACAACATATTATTAATTTTGTAAAGGAGACGGTTGAGAACCATCCTCTCAAGACACTTATAGAGACAGCTAGTGAGGGAGATTGGGCGAAAAGCACTCGGCTGGTGAGGTTTAGGAATGGGAATAATAACACTGTTGGTCCATGACTTAGGAAGCTCCCCAGTTACATAGCTCATATTATACAATTGAAGAAAGGAATTCCCTGGAACTAGCAGAAGCATATGCAGTATGCCGTCAGTAATTCCATCCTCCCCGGGTGATGTAGCTTTGCCTTTATGTAGAGCAGAGTCTAGTTCGTATTCAGTAAAAAGCATGTCACAGTCATCCTCTTGATGACGCATGAAGTCAAGGAGCCTTGCCCTATCAGTATATCTATTATTTAATTCATTCTTTGAGGGTAGAGGAAGACTGTCAAAACTGGAAGTCGTGGCCCAAGCATCAACAAGCTCATTTGCTCTGTGCAGAGGATTAGGGTACGAGATCTCTGCAGCATTTTTCCCATTGACCTTGTTGATATCCTTCCATGCCCGACTTAGTGGCGTGTGAGAATTGAGACCACTGACAAAAGTTTCCCAGTCTGTCTGCCTCAGCTCCACCATACGTTCCCTGGCCTTAGCCAGAGCCACTTGAAAGAGCCGAAGCATTTCAGCAGTGCGGGTCCTTCTATAAGCAAGTCCAATTATTCTGGCAGTGCGTTTTAGTGTATGCAATTTAGAATCATTATAATAAACATAAGTGCTATAACCAGTGTAATTTGAGTTACGTGGCCTGGACGATGGATCAAGTGATTCTATAAACTGCTCGATAGTACCTGTGAGCTTATTATTAAAATCTTCAACTGATGAAGGCTCAGATGAACTGTACCATTCTGACACATGAGCAACAAGATTGTCTCGTTGATCGATGGGCACAGCCAGCCTCTTCCGCTTGAACACTCCACCGGGGAGGATAGAGCTTCCAATGCCTACAGTGGCTAATATGGGCAGATGATCAGACGCCATAACTGGCACTATTGACGAGGCGCACACGGTGTGGGAGACGTGGAAACCGAAACATAGATCAAGAATACCTCCGTAGATATGCATCGGTTCAAGGTCACCCACAATCTGTGCATCATCGTGACTACCTAATAGTGACAATAGATGGTTGCCGTTACGATTACTGAACTGCGAATTACCCATATTCCTATGCCTAGCGTTATAATCACCTATAATGATGGTAGGCACAGTCTGAATACAGATAGGAAGGTCAGCATAATTAAAGTTACAAGGAGTTGATTATTTAGTACATAGTTGTTTTTCTCTTTAATTGGATGATAGAGGGGGAGTCTTTAACGTGATTGGGAATACATACATACACACATACATACATACATACATACATACATACATACATAGATACATACATACATACATACATACATACATACATACATACATACATACATACATACATACATACATACATACATACATACATACATACATAGATACATACATACATACATACATACATACATACATAGACCAAAGAGCCAGAGCTCAACCCCCGCAAACACAACTAGGTGAGTACATACATACATACATACATGCGTACATACATACATACATACATACATACATACATACATACATACATACATACATACATACATACATACATACATACATACATGCATGCGTACATACATACATACATACATACATACATACATACATACATACATACATACATACATACATACATACATACATGCATGCGTACATACATACATACATACATACATACATACATACATACATACATACATACATACATACATACATACATACATACATGCATGCGTACATAAATCCTTCCATCCATCCATCCATCCATCCATACATACATACATACATACATACATACATACATACATACATACATACATACATACATACATACACACATACATACATACATGCATACATACATACATACATATGAGAGGCGGGCCGAAAGAGCAAAGCTCAACCCCCGCAAAAACACAACTAGTAAACACAACTAGTAAACACATACATACATACATACATACATACATACATACATACATACATACATACATACATACATACATACATACATACATACATACATACATGCATACATACATACATGCATACATACATACATACATACATACATACATACATACATACATACATACATACATACATACATACATACATACATACATACATACATATACATACATACATACATACATATACATACATACATACATACATACATACATACATACATACATACATACATACATACATACATACATACATACACGTCCAGTCAGCATATAGCTATTTCGGGACAAAATCCAATACAGTTTATAATGGTGAGACGCCACTGTGATGAGGAGTTTAAATATCACAGGAACTGTAGGTTAATGTGTGACATAAGTGAGGTTAGATGAGGCATCTACAAGCACCAGCTGGAGGCTGGGGGAGTGTTGTGGAGGCTGCTGGTACTATGCCCAGATGTTGGAGGGTGAATTTGACTCTCCCACCCTCCCTACAACTCCCCCCCCCCCACATTGACCGCAGTACGTCTAAGGTTACTTTCCACTCTCGCTTACCAAGGGTATAACCCCCCCCCCCCCCCCAACACACAGACATGCATCAGATTCTTAACTTACAATATTTATGATTTACCAATTTATGTTACTACACTGACTCTCAATTTCACAATATTGTGTAAACTTTGATGAATCGCTCGTCTTTGGGTCATCCAATAATGTTAGCAGACTTCTAGATGTTACAACTGCTAGGTTTAGGCTCGGCTACAAGTACCTCTGGAAGTTTGTAACATCTGATGATGTAGATTTGACTAAATGTAAACTCTGTCAGCAGAACTATTCGCATACTTTGCGTCATTATATAATGGAATGTGAAAAATCGCGGAATTTAAAGATAACATCAATAGTGTCCATGAAATGTGTAAGTACTTCATTCATAATGATGTGCTGCCCGAAATCTTAGCGAAGCATCCAAAATTTGCTTACTGTAGGTAATGCATGCACATGACTGTAAAGTTGCCGCCCAGTTGGGTGGGTGTGGAGCACATGACTGTAAAGCTGCCGCCCAGTTGGGTGGGTGTGGAGCACATGACTGTAAAGCTGCCGCCCAGTTGGGTGGGTGTGGAGCACATGACTGTAAAGCTGCCGCCTAGTTGGGTGGGTATGGAGCACATGACTGTAAAGCAGCCGCCCAGTTGGGTGGGTGTGGAGCACATGACTGTAAAGCTGCCACCCAGTTGGGTGGGTGTGGAGCACATGACTGTAGAGCTGCCGCCCAGTTGGGTGGGTGTGGAGCACATGACTGTAAAGCTGCCGCCCAGTTGGGTGGGTGTGGAGCAAGACTAGTAACTGTGCGACTCCTCATAGATGTAAAGTGCCTTGTATAGTGACTGTTGTGAGCCTCTTGTTGAATTACTTGTGACACAAAAGATTACTGATGTGTGTATTTGTGGGGGTGATTAAATATGTATGTGTATGTATATATGTATACGTATGAATATGTACATGTATGCATAAGTATGTGTACATTAATAATTTTGTAACTAGCGTCAAAAGATTGTTATTTGTTTAGCTAAACGAACTAGAGGGTTCAGTTCCTGAACCGATTATGTGCCTCTGTAATCCTTTACACCACCGCCCACAGGATGTGTATTATGGGGTGCATAATAAAGAAAGAAAATGAATGGACCGAACCCCACAATTCATTTAGCTAAGCAAGTTACAATCTTGATGAGCTAGTTACAAAATTCACTATAAGTCGTCACATCATAAATGGGTTCGAGATGGACCACAAGTAGTGCATTACATAATTTATCAGTATTGAGCAGCCTGTGATCCCCGCCTGGCTGGATACTGATACCTAGGTAGTTTTCATGTGTCCGGACACCGGCGATAAGGTGGTATTATTTATTTAAGAGATATATATATTTTTAAATGTTGTCACATTAACGGCTACATCTTCCTTTCTTCTGACATATAGATTTTTAACATTAATTAAAATATATGGAAACTAATTATACAATTTATTGGCTGGTGTGCAGGGCTTCACACTCTCAGAGCTAGCCATCAAGTAATTATTAAAACGCATATATCTTCGTTTTCACTTCAGTTATATTTATGACAAAGGATTTTAAATGTAACCTATATTTCTACCTTTCAGATGACATAAATACTTTCGTTAATTACAATATCTAGATCAAACTAACATTGATTTTCAAAAGGTTGTATATTTTCCATCAATGGAGAGCATCAGCCAAGAAGCCTTCTTTAAAATATGAATATCTTTCCTCACCCAATAAGATCTAATCTCTGAATAAAACGCAAAAAACGACTTGATTGTAACCTATCCACTGCTGCCTATTGGATGGGGGAGAGGGGGTTATGTGTAGGATAAACATATCAATTGTGACACTAGCCCTCCATATATGTCAGTTGCTTAAATTATAAACTGTACTTGTGGTCGGTCTCGAGCCCATTGTTGATGTGACAATGTACATTGACTTTTGTAACTAGCTTATCAAGATTATAACTTGCTTGGCTATATGAATTGTGGGGGCTTAGTCCCTAAGCACATTATGTGCCTCTGTAACACTCCACTATCGCTCATAGGATGGGTATGGGGTGCATAATAAATGAACTAAAATAAGCTCTGCCTTTTTGATAACATATACAATTATAAGCTTTATTTGTGAATCTTAATTAATTAAACAATATATCACAGAGCCTGTAGGGTTCGGTGAGATGAGCGAAGAGACATGGGAGATTTTACATAAGTACAGTACATGGTAGTTTAAGTAGCGAACGCATGTCAACGAATAACGAGTATATATAACAAAACTATTGTCCTATGAAATCGATTTAACTTCCAAACATATATTTTTTAATAAATGTTAAATGTTTTCTGGCTAGTTATGTTAGATTTTATTAAAAATACGTATTCTACTTGTTAACATTATAATTTAAATTTGTGATAATTTGTGCAGAGAAGTCCGACAACTGGATATGCCAATAAACACTTTCCAAACAACGATATATCTTGGATAAGTCGTTCCACAACATTGACGCTTGGACCGTCGACTTCCTTTGATGCTACTTATTTACTTATTTCATAATGAAATTATATTAGTTTGGAGTAAATATATGTTTTCTCATGTTCTGCATTCAGCACCCACATTATAGTAAATATACCATATTACTTCATTACTTAAATAATGCTAGGAGGGTTTGAGTAGCTTTGGGTCTTTAGTGGACAGAATCTCCAATAGATGGGGCGAGAGTCGCCTCATCTCTCTCGCCCGAGCAAGAGTCGAAACTTAATTTAAAATTGATATATCTTTGTTCTCGAACATGATATATTTCATTTGGTGCAATCATAATAATGTTCATATCTCGGTCTTTCTGGAGGCATATAAGATTTTAGGCTTTATTAACGTATCTTTGTTAATTATACAATATATCGGCAAGTGCGTAGGCGTCTGCACTCCATGCCCGACAAGCTACTGAGCGCTACTATAAAAACATATGTATCTTCACTTGAGCTATAAATATGTCTATTGTAATGTATTTAAAATGAAGCTCTTATTTCTATCTTGCTTAAGACATATAAAACATTTGTGTTTATTAACGAATTTACGTGAAATAAACATTGATCTGAGAGAGAGTTGCTCTGTCGTTCAGTCTGTACGGGGTGGGAGCTCCGTAATTTTTAAAATACATGTATCTTCATTAGAACTTTAAATATGTCTATGGTACAGTGTTTAAAGTGAAGCTTATATGTCTGCCTTTCTTGAGACATATAAAACATATATGTTTATTAACGAATTCACGTGAACTAACATTGTTCTGAGAGAGAGTTGCTCGGTCGATCAATCTGTCCGGGGTCAAAGCTCGGCTATTATAAAAGTACACGTATCTTCGCTTTAAATTTAAATATGCCCATGGTAAGGTATTTAGAATGAAACTTATATATCTATTTTTCTTGTGACATATAAAACTCTTACGTTTATTAAGGAATCTGTGTGAAATAGGCATGGTTCTGAGATGAATGCTGCGGTTTTCGAGGTCGACGCGCGGCAATGGACGCCATACACATCCAGTAGGTGTTATTGGACCCAATACCCATTTTATTTGTGGTTGGAGCCCCATACCCATTCTATGGGTGGTTGGAGCCCCATACCCATCCTGTGGGTTGAAGTGGACGCCATACTCATCCTGTGGGTGGTATTGGACCCAATACCCTTCCTTTGGGTGGATGTGATCCCCATACTCATCCTGTGGGTGGATGTGACCCTCATACCCATCCTGTGGGTGGTATTGGACCCCTTTCCAACCTAACAGGCGGTAGGTGACAATATACCCATCCTAGCTATAGTTGGTATAGTAGACACAATACCATCCTGTTTGTAGTAGTTTACCCCATAGACATTCATATGTAACATCGTTTTCTGTTAGCGTTCCTACAAAACATCCTTTAAATATTTGTAAAGCACAAACTATGGTATATAATATTGATTGGTGAAGCACTGTTATTCTATGTAATAATTTATAGTGCTTATTATAATTTACTAAGAACAACTAATATTTCTCAAAACAAAACTACGAGCCTTCAATAGGAAGTAGCTGATCTGTAATATTCTAAGAGCATGGACAATAGTAGGTAAATTTCACAACCCATGTGGGACCTGAAAACTACAATTTTCCTTATAATTGAACCAAACACAAATATTCTGCTATCTATGTTTACGGACGGGTACTGTGAGACGTAAATTGGTACGTGAGGAAGAGTTTGGGCCTTGGTAAAAAAAGTAACTGGAAATATATCACATATGTACTAAATCATTATTCAACATATTGACTTTAAGCATTAAGTCATATATGTGCTGTCTTGTGTGAGAACGGGTTGCCACTAGTAGGTGTTTCCTACACGTACGACACCACTAGTACGTGTTTCCTACACGTACGTAACCACTAGTACGTGTTTCCTACACGTACGTAACCACTAGTACGTGTTTTCTACACGTACGTAACCACTAGTACGTGTTTCCTACACGTACGTAACCACTAGTACGTGTTTTCTACACGTACGTAACCACTAGTACGTGTTTTCTACACGTACGTAACCACTAGTACGTGTTTCCTACACGTACGTAACCACTAGTACGTGTTTCCTACACGTACGTAACCACTAGTACGTGTTTCCTACACGTACGTAACCACTAGTACGTGTTTCCTATACGTACGTAACCACTAGTACGTGTTTCCTACACGTGCGTAACCACTAGTACTTGTTTCCTACACGTACGTAACCACTAGTACTTGTTTCCTACACGTACGTAACCACTAGTACGTGTTTCCTACACGTACGTAACCACTAGTACGTGTTTCCTACACGTGCGTAACCACTAGTACGTGTTTCCTACACGTACGTAACCACTAGTACGTGTTTCCTACACGTGCGTAACCACTAGTACGTGTTTCCTACACGTACGTAACCACTACTACGTGTTTCCTACACGTGCGTAACCACTAGTACGTGTTTCCTACACGTACGTAACCACTAGTACGTGTTTTCTACACGTACGTAACCACTAGTACGTGTTTCCTACATGTACGTAACCACTAGTACGTATTTCCTACACGTACGTAACCACTAGTACGTGTGTCCTACGCGTACGTAACCACTAGTACGTGTTTTCTACACGTACGTAACCACTAGTACGTGTTTCCTACACGTACGTAACCACTAGTACGTGTTTCCTACACGTACGTAACCACTAGTACGTGTTTCCTACACGTACGTAGCCACTAGTACGTGTTTCCTACACGTACGTAACCACTAGTATGTGTTTCCTACACGTACGTAACCACTAGTACGTGTTTCCTACACGTACGTAACCACTAGTACGTGTTTTCTACACGTACGTAACCACTAGTACGTGTTTTCTACACGTACGTAACCACTAGTACGTGTTTCCTACACGTACGTAACCACTAGTACGTGTTTCCTACACGTACGTAACCACTAGTACGTGTTTCCTACACGTACGTAATAAGGAAAATGTACTTATTCTAAACATAAGCGCTCTACCGCCCAGGAGTATCCAGATAAGATTTTAGGATCGTAAGCAATCCTGTTGGGGTGTTAAAGGAATTAAAGTGTTAATGGGGGACTGAGAGGCGGGAGAGGAACTCAGAGGCAGAAGGAGGAAGGGAAGGAAGAGAGAGAGGTGGGAAGAGGAAGGGAGAGCCAGAGACAGTTGTAAGGAAGAAAAGAACCAGGTAATATTATGTGTGATGGAGACGGAGAATAAAGTGGATTTGGAAAATATGTTTTGTTCTAGAGTTGATGGTTGTGTTGACACGTCTTATTTCCTCTAAGGACGGACGGGACTTGGAGGATGAAAGAAGCAATATATATAATTTAGTGGCTAATGATGTGTTTGTTGTGTCTCTTGATCTTTCTGTCACTGGTTTCCTAAGTTCCGTCTATGTTTGTCTTATTCTTTCCATTATGTGTCAATCAATCTCATTCTGTTTCTCTCTCACTCACTTTCCACTTCCTCTATGTGTGTCTCATCTCATCTCTGTGTCTCCCTCACAGTCTCTGGCCGTGCCACTCTCACCCTTCATCTGGTGCTCCCTGTCGCCTCTCCTCACTAGTGCAGAGACTCTTCAACACCGTGGGAGGGGTAAGAGGTGCTGGCTACACTCTCTGGGTCATGGGGGCTGGCGGTCTCTTCTGCTGTCATGAGGGCGGTGTGGAGTGAGGCAGGTGTTGAGTGATGCAGGAGTTGAGTGAGACACGTGTTGAGTGAGGCAGGAGTGGAGTGATGCCGGAGTGGAGTGAGGCAGGTGTTGAGTGAGGCAAGAGTGGAGTGAGGCAGGAGTGGTGTGAGGCAGGAGTGGAGTGAGGCCGGAGTGGAGTGAGGCAGGTGTTGAGTGAGGCAAGAGTGGAGTGAGGCAGGAGTGGTGTGAGGCAGGAGTGGAGTGAGGCCGGAGTGGAGTGAGGCAGGTGTTGAGTGAGGCAAGAGTGGAGTGAGGCAGGAGTGGTGTGAGGCAGGAGTGGAGTGATGCCGGAGTGGAGTCAGGCAGGTGTTGAGTGAGGCAGGAGTGGAGTGATGCCGGAGTGGAGTGAGGCAGGTGTTGAGTGAGGCAGGAGTGGAATGATGCCGGAGTGGAGTGAGGCAGGTGTTGAGTGAGGCAAGAGTGGAGTGAGGCAGGAGTGGTGTGAGGCAGGAGTGGAGTGAGGCAGGTGTTGAGTGAGGCAAGAGTGGAGTGAGGCAGGAGTGGAGTGAGGCAGGAGGGGAGTAAGGCAGGGGTGGAGTGAGGCAGGAGTGGAGTGAAGCAGGAGGGGAGTGATGCAGGTGTGGAGTGAGGCAGGAGTGGAGTGAGGCAGGAGGGGAGTAAGGCAGGGGTGGAGTGAGGCAGGAGGGGAGTGAGGCAGGTGTTGAGTGAGGCAGGTGTTGAGTGAGGCAAGAGTGGAGTGAGGCAGGAGTGGAGTGAAGCAGGAGGGGAGTGATGCAGGTGTGGAGTGAGGCAGGAGTGGAGTGAGGCAGGAGGGGAGTAAGGCAGGGGTGGAGTGAGACAGGAGGGGAGTGAGGCAGGTGTTGAGTGAGGCAGGTGTTCAGTGAGGCAGGAGTGGAGTGAGGCAGGAGGGGAGTGAGGCAGGTGTGGAGTGAGGCAGGAGGGGAGTGAGGCAGGTGTTGAGTGAGGCAGGTGTGGAGTGAGGCAGGAGGAGAGTGATGCAAGGGTGGAGTGAGACAGGAGGGGAGTGAGGCAGGTGTGGAGTGAGGCAGGAGTGGAGTGAGGCAGGAGGGGAGTGAGGCAAGGGTGGAGTGAGACAGGAGGGGAGTGAGGCAGGTGTTGAGTGAGGCAGGTGTGGAGTGAGGCAGGAGGGGAGTGAGGCAGGTGTGGAGTGAGGCAGGAGTGGAGTGAGGCAGGAGGAGAGTGATGCAAGGGTGGAGTGAGACAGGAGGGGAGTGAGGCAGGTGTTGAGTGAGGCAGGTGTGGAGTGAGGCAGGAGGGGAGTGAGGCAGGTGTGGAGTGAGGCAGGAGTGGAGTGAGGCAGGAGGGGAGTGAGGCAGGAGTGGAGTGAGGCAGGTGTGGAGTGAGGCAGGAGTGGAGTGAGGCAGGAGGGGAGTGAGGCAGGAGTGGAGTGAGGCAGGAGTGGAGTGAGGCAGGAGGGGAGTGAGGCAGGGGTGGAGTGAGGCAGGAGTGGAGTGGGGCAGGAGTGAGGCAAGAGTGGAGTGAGGCAGGAGTGGAGTGAGGCCGGAGTGGAGTGAGGCAGGTGTGGAGTGAGGCAGGTGTTGAGTGAGGCAGGAGTGGAGTGAGGCAGGAGGGGAGTGAGGCAGGAGGGGAGTGAGGCAGGTGTTGAGTGAGGCAGGAGTGGAGTGAGGCAGGAAGGGAGTGAGGCACGTGTTGAGTGAGGCAGGAGTGGAGTGAGGCAGGAGTGGAGTGAGGCAGGAGTGGAGTGAGGCAGGAGGGGAGTGAGGCAGGTGTTGAGTGAGGCAGGGGTGGAGTGAGGCAGGAGGGGAGTGAGGCAGGTGTTGAGTGAGGCAGGAGTGGAGTGAGGCAGGAGAGGAGTGAGGCAGGAGTGGAGTGAGGCAGGAGGGGAGTGAGGCAGGTGTTGAGTGAGGCAGGAGTGGAGTGAGGCAGGAGGGGAGTGAGGCAGGTGTTGAGTGAGGCAGGAGTGAAGTGAGGCAGGAGGGGAGTGAGGCACGTGTTGAGTGAGGCAGAAGTAGAGTGAGGCAGGAGTGAAGTGAGGCAGGAGGGGAGTGAGGCAGGGGTGGAGTGAGGCAGGGGTGGAGTGAGGCAGGGGTGGAGTGAGGCAGGGGTGGAGTGAGGCAGGGGTGGAGTGAGGCAGGGGTGGAGTGAGGCAGGGGTGGAGTGAGGCAGGGGTGGAGTGAGGCTGGGGTGGAGTGGGATGGGAGGGAAGTTGGGTAAGACTGGTGGTGTACTTTTGTGTTTTGGGAATAATGGAGGAATTGTGTAGAGGGAAGATATCGTTTGTTTATGTTGTGAGAGCAACACCTCTTACGAGAGAGGGACAAGAGTGCAGATGATGGGTCACAACACCTCTTACGAGAGAGGGACAAGAGTGCAGATGATGGGTCACAACACCTCTTACGAGAGAGGGACAAGGGTGCAGATGATGGGTCACAACACCTCTTACGAGAGAGGGACAAGGGTGCAGATGATGGGTCACAACACCTCTTACGAGAGAGGGACAAGGGTGCAGATGATGGGTCACAACACCTCTTACGAGAGAAGGACAAGGGTGCAGATGATGGGTCACAACACCTCTTACGAGAGAGGGACAAGGGTGCAGATGATGGGTCACAACACCTCGTACGAGAGAGGGACAAGGGTGCAGATGATGGGTCACAACACCTCTTACGAGAGAGGAACAAGGGTGCAGATGATGGGTCACAACACCTCTTACGAGAGAGGGACAAGGGTGCAGATGATGGGTCACAATAACGTGGCTGAAGACATTATAACCAAACTGTTCATCAGAAGATGGAGAAACGACGACGACCCGGTCCGTCGTGACCATTAAGGTGTGTTGACCTGTGGTAGGCAGGTCTGGAGCCTCCTGAGGACGGAGGCGCTGCTTGTGCTGACGGACCAACCAACTGGCCGGGGGACAGGAGCTGGAGACCTTCACTCAACGTGTTTATTGTATAGTCCAGAGTCTGAAAGCACCCCCCCCCCCCCCCCCCCACCCATCCATCCCTCTCCCACCCCCTAAGGAGGGAAGAATGAATGGGAAGGGGAGAATAATATGAGCTTCGTAGTAAATAAAATTAGCTTGGTAAATGGAAAGAAATGTTGTATAATTCTGTATAATTGGGATAATTTGAGTTCATTGCGAGTAGTATAATGATTGGATTCATTTAAGATTAACGTTCATGTACAAAAGACGAGAGAACATTATTACAGGTAGTTAGAAAGTAAGGGAGTATTCTGTAAAATACAGAGCGTACTTGACGACTCTCGCCTTATCCGGAGTTGAAGCAGGAAGCATTCTTAATATGGAAACTTTTCTCAAGACTACTCAATAGCTCGGTCGATAGCGCTTCGACCTCACAAGCGTGGAGACTACCGTTCGAGTCTCCTAGAGCCCAGGTGAAGGCAGGACGGTGCGGGGGTCGAGCTCTCACCTCCCGAGTGTTCAGCCGTCCAGCAGACGCTCCAGTCATAGTAACCCTCAACATGGCTGCGTGAGCACGGCCAGCTCCTCGGGGCCTTACCTGTCTTACAGGTTTTCCTCAGCTGAGTGGTGCCAGGACGCTGTAACTCCACACTACTCCACAGTGAAGGTCAGTCTTCCACCTCCACTGATATATATGGGGTCCAGCTGGAGGTCGCTGGAGTTCATCTTAATTTGGTAATTATAAATTGTGTTTATCACTACCAGAACTACTGTGTAAAGAATTAATGTGGCGCCGATTTTGATTTTAATAAATACATTCAAACTGTAAGCAAAAGTATTGAGCCTAAATTCTGGTATTGATTGTATATATTTTGTCTGAATTAGCATTGTCATACCTATTAAAAAAATACAGTGTAATATTTTCATCATTCATTTGAGAGTGATTTTCTAATGAATTGGGTTCATAAAGTGAAATAACTATAACGCGAGACTTTGTTGAAAAGTTTGATTCGAAATGTTTGAATTTTATTATTAGCATTTAAAATTAATTATTCAGAATTCAAAAATTCATTTTGTCGATTTGTTATATAACATTTTGGAATTAGTTTAATTAATTACTATTGGATGTCTAGATGAAAGGTATGCAGGTGAGTAGTGTGGAGGATGGTAGGTGTGGGAGGATTGTAGATGTGGTGGATGGTTGGTGTGGAGGATGGTAGGTGTTGAAGATGGAAGGTGTGGAGGATGGTAGGTGTTGAGGATGGTAGGTGTGGAGAATGGTAGGTGTGGATGATGGTAGGTGAGGAGAATGGTAGGTGTGGAGGATAGAAGGTGTGGAGGATGGTAGGTGTGGAGGATTGTAGATGAGGAGAATGGTAGGTGTGGAGGATAGAAGTTGTGGAGGATGGTAGGTGTGGAGGATGGTAGGAGTGGAAGATGGTAAGTGTGGAGGATGGTAAGAATGGTAGGTGTAGAGGATTGTAGGTGTGGAGGATGGTAGGTATGGAGGATGGTAGGTGTTGAGGATGGAAGGTGTGGAGGGCGGTAGGTGTGGAGGATGGTGAGTGTGGAGGATGGTAGGTGTGGAGGATGATAGGTGTGGAGGATGGTAAGGAAGGAGGATGGTAGGTGAGGAGGATGGTAAGTGTGGAGGATGGTAAGGATGGAGGATGGTAGGTGTGGAAGATGGTAGGTGTGTAGGATGGTAAGGAAGGAGGATGGTAGGTGTGGAGGATAGTAAGGATGGAGGAGGGAAGGTTGGGAGGATTGTAGGTGTGGAGGATGGTAAGGATGGTAGGTGTGGAAGATGGTAGGTGTGGAAGATGGTAGGTGTGTAGGATGGTAAGGAAGGAGGATGGTAGGTGTGGAGGATGGTAGGTGTGGAGGATGGTAAGGATGGAGGATGGTTTGGATGGTAGGTGTGGAAGATGGTAGGTGTGTAGGATGGTAAGGAAGGAGGATGGTAGGTGTGGAGGATAGTAAGGATGGAGGAGGGAAGGTTGGGAGGATTGTAGGTGTGGAGGATGGTAAGGATGGAGGATGGTAGTGTGATGGATGGTAGGTGTTGAGAATGGAAGGTGTGGAGGATGGTACGGATGGAGGATGGTAGGTGTGGAAGATGTCAGGTATGGAGGATGGTTGGTGTAGAGGATAGAAGGTGTGGAGGACGGTAAAGATGGAGGATGGTAGGTGTGGAGGATGGTAGGTATGGAGGATGGTAGGTGTGGAGGATGGTAGGTTTGGAGAATGGAAGGTGTGGAGGATGGTAAGGATGGTAAGGATGGAGGATGGTAGGTGTGGAGGATAGTAGGTGTGGAGGATGGTAGGTGTGGAGGATGGTAGGTATGGAGGATGGTAGGTGTGGAGGATGGTAAGGATGGAGGATGGTAGGTGTTGAGGATGGAAGGTGTGGAGGATGGTAGGTGTGGAGGATGGTATTTGTGGAGGATGGTAGGTGTAGTGGATGGTAGGTGTGGAGGATGATAAGGATGGAGGATGGTAGGTGTTGAGAATGGAAGGTGTGGAGGATGGTAAATGTGTAGGATGGTAGGTGTAGATGAGAGAAGGTGTGGAGGATGGTAAGGATGGAGGATGGTAGGTGTTGAGGATGGAAGGTGTGGAAGATGGTAGGTGTGGAGGAATGTAGGTGTTGAGGATGGTAGGTGTGAAGGATGGTAGGTATGGAGGATGGTAGGTGTAGAGGATGGAAGGTGTTGAGGATGGTAGGTGTGTAGGATGGTGGGTGTGGAGGATTGTAGGTGTGGAGGATGGTAGGTGTGGAGGATGGTGAGGATGGTAGGTGTGAAGGATGATGGGTGTAGAGGATGGTGGGTGTGGAGGATGGTAGGTGTAGAGGATGGTGCTCACGTGAGTAATGTTGACCTTTACTCTACATCACTACTCCTCACGTAAGTAATGTTGACTTTTACTCTACATCACTGCAACTCACGTGAGTAATGTTGACTTTTACTCTACATCACTACTCCTCACGTGAGTAATGTTGACTTTTACTCTACATCACTGCAACTCACGTGAGTAATGTTGACTTTTACTCTACATCACTACTCCTCACGTGAGTAATGTTGACTTTTACTCTACATCACTGCTCCTCACGTGAGTAATGTTGACTTTTACTCTACATCACTGCAACTCACGTGAGTAATGTTGACTTTTACTCTACATCACTACTCCTCACGTGAGTAATGTTGACTTTTACTCTACATCACTGCTCCTCACGTGAGTAATGTTGACTTTTACTCTACATCACTACTCCTCACGTGAGTAATGTTGACTTTTACTCTACATCACTACTCCTCACGTGAGTAATGTTGACTTTTACTCTACATCACTACTCCTCACGTGAGTAATGTTGACTTTTACTCTACATCACTACTCCTCACGTGAGTAATGTTGACTTTTACTCTTCATCACTACTCCTCACGTGAGTAATGTTGACCTTTACTCTACATCAATACTCCTCACGTGAGTAATGTTGACCTTTACTCTACATCACTGCTCGTCAGATGAGTAATGGTGATCTTTACTCTACATCACTACTCCCGCCGTGAGTAATATTGACCTTTACTCTACATCACTGCTCCTCACATGAGTAATGTTGATCTTTACTCTACATCACTACTCCCGCCGTGAGTAATATTGATCTTTACTCTACATCACTGCTCGTCACATGAGTAATGGTGATCTTTACTCTACATCACTACTCCCGCCGTGAGTAATATTGATCTTTACTCTACATCACTGCTCGTCACATGAGTAATGGTGATCTTTACTCTACATCATTGCTCTACACGTGGGTAATGTTGACCTTTACTCTACGTTATCTACATAAATAAAATTGGAAATGTTAGTTTGTTCAAAATCGCTAATTTCCGAAAGTTCTTCACAGATGGCTTTGAATTTCTCACACGATCTTCCATTCGCATCCAAGTGGGTTTTTATATACCTACTATATAGATGTCTCACCTGTGACAGGAAAAAGCATGTTTTTTTTTTATTTAAACAGCGCCATTTGTTGGACATAAGAGCAACACATGCCATACTAAATATGTTACGATTCCATTTGAATATTTCCGATATCATTGATATATTTAATTTTCATAGTTGTCAATTGTTTTTCATTTGCTTTTAATTATTTTGTGTGACATTGCGTTGGAATTGAGCTGTGTTGTTTACCATACAGTACATTTTGTAAGTATAGTTTATTTTTTATTTTATTTTTTTATTTCGTTTCTTTAACTGGTCTTCTTAGTTGTTCAGTGATCGGAACATCAGATCATTTGATGTTTCCATTTCCTCATGGAAACATCAGATTATTTGGGAACGCATCGGACGAGGAAGTGGGGAATGGTGTGAAGGAGGAGGGGATAGGAGTGGGAGATTGTGGGGAAAATGATAGGATGGGGCAGGGGGTAATAGTGGGGAGGACAAGGGGACTGGATAATGGTGGATGATGGGAAGAACGAGGGGATATGGGAATGAAGAATGGTGTGGAGTACAAGGGGACAGAGGAGTGGGGGGGATGGTGGTGAGAATGAGGGGATGGTGTAGGGGGGAAAGGTGGGGGAGGATGAGGGGACTGGGGAGTGGGGGATGGTGGGGAACACGAGAGGACGGTGGAGTGGAGAATGGTGGGGTAGGACTAGGGGACAGGGGAGTGGGGAATGGTGGGGAGGACAGTGGGACAGGGGAGCGTTGCTGTGGCTCAGGAACATTCATAAGTTGTTGAGCCACAGCAATACATGGCCGGGTACAGCTAGTTAAAAATAAATGATATAAACTCCCGGTACATTGTTAAATCCATGTCGTGATGAAAGACAAACAGTCGTGTTATGAATATATGAAAATAGACATGTCATCAATGTATGAAAGAAGTCATATCAATATATGCAAGTAGACTTGTCATCAGTGTATTAGAGAAGACTTATCAATATATGAAAATAGACTTGTCATCAATGAATGCAAGCAGACTTATCGACATATGAAAATAGACTTGTCATCAATATTCGAAAAGAGACAGTTTTGCTCCAAGTAACACACTCTAGACCAGTGTTGTCATCAATATATGTAAATCACACATTCATATTAAAAGCAATATTTAAGTGCCACCAGTGTCATCAACATATTAAAAAACAGACTTGTCTCTCCACTGATCGATGCTACGTTCATCTCTCGAATTTTCTTTTCACTCCTCGTGACGTTCTTCATCTCCACTTTTCCCAGCCTAGTGAGAATGCTGTCATGTCCACTTTCGCAATTTTACACAATTTTCTGCTCTGAATTCGGATTCAGAACTTTTTCGATATCAAACATTGTCGATTCACTTTTGCTTGCATTTCCCTTCGATTTTGCTCTTACTCACTGCATTAAATTCTTCCAGTGTAGAATATATCTCTAGTACTTACATTGGAATTTGTTTTGTTTAATCAATCGTGTAATTGGTATAATAATTATTTTGAGCACTAATACCTTATAATTGCTATAAATGTTTCTTATAGCTTGGAAGGAGAGCCGTCTACAACCCTGAGTACATCTTCATATTATTTATAAAGTTAAATGGAAAAATTTGTATTTATTTTCTCCAATCTTACTTACACTTTTCACATTGTGAATGATGTATATAAATAACACTATATAGACCCAAATGAGATGGGAGATATTTTTTTCCACTAGAGTCATTCACTATAATGGCATGCACAATCAGCAACAATTATGGCCCGACAGACTCATCATCAATATAATATGGACAGATATCTAAATGAGTTGTATGTGTAAAGTACACATTCACTGACAGGTTGAACCATGTGGCACCACACAGATTATCACTTGTTTACCATTGGTTTATCTCTAAACTGAGCCTCCAACTGTTTCGGATGAATAGCCTGGTGACTAAGCCTCTGGGTTATCAGTGATCGATGCAAAGACAAACACTAAAGCAATAATAAACCAGAGTTTAGTACTTACTCAAATGTCAGCCTCACACATTCCTACAAGGCCTCATTTCAAACCTGCCCTCCTATTAGAGCGTCGCATTTTGACGTATCCTCAACATAAGGACAATAATCGTCGTACTGGAAAATGGAAGCGGCTTAAAAAATTGACATACTGTCCCGTTTTCTGTTTTGGGTCCTCAGGTAGGTTAGGAATAGGACATTTGAATATGACAGTTTCTTGACGTTGGGAACCTTAGGAGGACGGGGTGCATGCACACAGGTCGCGGAAGGTCTGAATAGCTGGTTGACACAATCCACAGACCTGTAGAAGTCGTGTTGGTCGTCTCTACAACGACCACGTGTGATGCCTAGTACAACATGCCCATACCAGCACAGTTCACCATAACCAATTGATCTTCACAATCATCGATCTTGAAGACCTCGTGGTGGTTCTCTCTACAACACCCGCATGTGATATATAGTAGACCAGGCATATGATAGTCATAGAAGACAGACACACGTGAATTGTGCTAGGAGGAGTGTGGAGCAGAGAGCGGTGTTGGGGGGTCACGTGAACACCAGGATGCAGAGGGTTCTGACACTGGTCTTAGTTTACACGTGCGGCTGGTGACTGGTGTTACGGACCCGAGTCCAGCGTCGTAGCATGGAGCAGTGACGACAACGCCATCTGTGAGTCCGCTCCCGAAACCCCCTCCAAATGGACGACGCCATCTAGTGAGGACGGGATATACCGACCACAGGGGCTGGTTTCCCGTCTTAATCAGCTCATAACGTAGCCGCTGCTGACCTCTGGTGAGGTGGCGCTTAGACAGTGAACTCCATCTATGGAGTAAATAGGTGGACGTTTTTGTCTAAGCTTGTAAGTGATGTTTCTTAATGACTCCATGTAGTGTCCCCAGCACTAATGACGTGTCTGATTACAGAGTCGACCTGGGACTGCTGTAATGGACGATGGATCAGTCTACCCAAGGCAGCCAAGGTCTCTCCACGAGTCTGCTGAAGAAGCTGTGAGTCACCCCCGGACGAACTCTGCTGAGAGTATTAGCCTGCCTGTGACGTGGCAGTACCAGGAATCGCCTTATCCGGGGCTGGCTGGTGGAAGAGACTAGCCACTGTGGTGCTGAGAGAGGAGAGTGATCAGCGGAATCACACGAGGCTCCTGCCTAGGGCTCGCAACCCTATTATCGGTCGTGGAGTGGCCTACACAGCGGAGCTGATCGGTACCTACCAGCTACAGGCTGGATTGTGGTTGAAGGCCTCCACGACGGAGCACCCAGTGGGACTGTGATTTGGCTGGCCTGTGGCCAGGGTAGATTCGCCGAGAGAATCCAAGAGGATTCATCGTGGGCCGAAGAAGAGAACCAGGGCTACTCAAAGTGCGCACCGTGGAGCATCCTGTGTCTTCAGAGGAAGACAACTCTGTACATTAAAGTGTGTTTATAACCCCGTGTGACTGTTTATATATTTATTTATGGTGGTGGTTAATATATATATATATATATATATATATATATATATATATATATATATATATATATATATATATATATATATATAAATCAGAGCATTTGTATCCCTCCTCCTTTAATTTAACTTGTGTTACGGAACACATCCCTTGAAAGCCTCTACTAGCTTGGGGCCGGATTCCCAAATTCTAATAACACCAGAAAAGAACCCGGTTACGCCCCAGTAGGGCCGTAACAACTGGTTCAAGCAACAGTGTGGTGACTACAATCTAGGTTCTTGCCTCTTAACTTGTGTTTAAAAGCAATTCATCTTCAGATTAACTATGGCGTCGCTTCTGGACTTCACACAACATTCACTATAGAGGCGGCTTATTTACTGCATGATCAACAGGGCTACATTCCCGACAGTCCTCTTGCAACGGCATGTTCCCTCATGGCGTCTTGCACAGCCCCTCCACTTAATTCATGACAATAATTATACTGCAGGATCTTAGCTGTCTGCAGGAATTTTTTGACCGATTTTGGCACTCGTTAAAGGGCCAAGAACTTAAACGACGTGTTTCTAGTAAGTGGCCGCGATAACACCACACGACACTTATGGGTGGATTTCTTGGCTTGGATGGTTGGCTTGTATGGCTGGCTAAGACGGTTGGCTAGGATGGCTGGATAGGATGGCTGACTAGGTTGGATGGCTAGGATGGTTAGCTAGGATGGTTGGCTAGGATGGTTGACTAGGATGGTTGGCTAGGATGTTGTGCTAGGATAGTTGGCTAGGATGGTTGGCTTGGATAGTTAGCTAGGATGGTTGGCTAGGATGGTTAGCTAGGATGGTTGTTTAGGATGGTTGACTGAGATGGTTGGCTAGGAGGGTTGGCTAGGATGATTAGCTAGGATGGTTGGCTAGGATGGTTGGCTGAGATGGTAGGCAAGGATGGTTGGCTAGGATTGTGGGCTAGGATGTTGGGCTAGGATGGTTGGCTAGGATGGTTGGCTAGGATGGTGGGCTAGGATGGTGGGCTAGGATAGTTGGGTAGGATGGTTTGCTACGATGGTTGGCTAGGATGATTGGCTAGGATGGTTAGATAGGATGGTTGCTAGGATGGTTGGCTGAGAAGGATGGCTAGGATGGTTGGCTAGGATGATTGGCAAGGATGGTTGGCTAGGATGGTTGGCTAGGATGGCTGGCTGAGATGGTTGGCAAGGATGGTTGGCGAGGATGGTTGGCTACGATGGTTGGCTAGGATGGTTGGCTAGTATGGTTGGCTAGGATGGTTGGCTTGGATGGTTGATTAGGATGGTTGGCTAGGATGGTTATCTAGGATAGCTGGCTAGGATGGTTGGCTAGGATGGTTAGCTAGGATAGCTGGCTAGGATGGTTGGCAAGGATGGTTGACTAGGATGGTTAGCTAGGATGGTTAGCTAAGATGGTTTGCTCAGATGGCTGACTCAGATGGTTGGCTCAGATGGTTGGCTAGGATGGTTGACTAGGACGGTGGGCTAGCATTGTTGGATATTTCCAACAACGAATACAACACTGTTGTATTCTCATTACTTATTACTAACTCTACTAATTATTGTAGTAAGTAAAATTAACAACACGTAGAATTCTCATGTACTAATAATTTCATCTGTGCAGTAGGCTAGAATTCTCACGTCACCCGACGCCAGTATTGCGTCAGATTTCATTACAATAAACACATTATATCCAATGTATCTGAGAATTAAATTCGATTCTCTATCACTAAGGTATTCTGTATAATAATTAATTACAGATGAATTGACCTCCAACTAAAAGCCGAATAGAGCGTTGGAGTCATAGCGATTATCTAGTAATAAAAGTTAACGTCACGAGTGAATGCCATGGGGAGACATTAATTGCTCTCCCTTATATATTTACTATCTCTAAATTGGCAAATAATAATATTTCCCTCTTCTAAATAATAAACCCATCCAGTCTTCAACGTTTCAAGCGTAAATGCGAGAAATATTAATGTTCGTGACAATAATTTGTTTAATGAACGCGGGACGCGGCGTGGGGTAGAGGAGGCTTGCCAGTACACGTGGAGAGCGGCTCTGAAGCAGACCTACTCATACCGTACTCACGAGGAGACGCCATTACCCAACCATCAGGGTAGACGTTATCCATCCTCAGATGAAAGTCGCCACTGTGAGGCGTGAATAACCTTGCAGACAATATCTTCGACTGGTGCTGGTGTCTTATAAGGAACCTTTTAACCTGGTTCTTGACTACACGTGACCAGCCAGTGAAGCACGCCATTATCCAGGATAGGCTAAGCCGGAGCCTGGGGACGCGAATTTCGGCAATCTTAAAACTTATACAGTGCCCTTATTAGCTAAGTATATTCTCTTTATTTGATGCATCTTTTAAAGTGTTTTGTAGTAGCTGGGTGATTGACCGTTACGACACACGATAACATCAACCAACAGGTTATTAATTTTATCACCTGTAATTCTTAAATTCTTGAATATAAAGATTCAGTAGTTTAATTAGTTGCTACTGTAAATATTTGTCTTGCAGCACGTGAGAAGAATTCTCCCTGCCACCTTCTCCCATGTTAATCCATCCCATTCGTCAACCAGCCGAGTCCAGGGAATTAGAGGAAGTGTCGTGGCTTACATAAAGCTAAGATTCTTTGTATTCATTCATGAACTTCTTGAAATTACTTACATGCAGAATTTCTTAGGATTAACATGTGTTTATTGTGATTCTCATTACTATACTTATAATCTATGTTCCCATTCATGGTAATGACATTAGTTTCACTATAATTCATAGGATTAGATTATTATTATTTGGATTAGTGAACGAACCACACTAGTTCCTGGACGTACTTACCTCCAGTAATAACCCCCCAATGTAGGTGTTTGCGGGTTTGATTCATTTAATTATACAGCCCATTAATTATTTCTATGATCATATTCTCTAGTATTTTATCCATAGTTACTGGTTCATCTAGGAATTATCTAATGATCAGAAATTCTCAGTTTCCCTCTTTACTATAAAAGCGGATGGTCCTTCGTAATTTAATTTACTACATTAATATTTAAATAATCAGATTCAAGCCCCAAATATCCCACATTATGGTCCTTATCGAGCCGGATAGGCATTAAATTTATAATTAAAATATTAATCATTAATAACTAATCCTTGTGTGATAAAAGCTAGACTAACTATTTAATTAAATATGTCAACTAACATTGTAACACATCAGTTAGCCTAGATCACACTAACATATTGCTACTTTCACCTCATGTATAAGGTAGCTTTAGTGGGTCATAGCCAATTACCCACAACACTTAGACCTATACCTCACACCGAGGTGAGAATCTATAGGTCACCAGGAGCAACAGCTCATAACTTTTATAATAACCCCACCCTAACACCTGCGTTAGAGTGGCCTCACCATCTAACCATTATATACTTAGGTGGTAATGACATCCACCCCACTCGTCATCCAGCCGAGGTGATCAAACACCTCAAAGCCATAATTTCTTCTTTCAAGCTCATCAGTGAATCGGTAGTATTCACATTAGTGGAGCCTCGCCAACCAAGTCAAGATAATCGTTGGGGAGTAACCCCAGAATACTACCTGAGTGCTGCGAAGTACATAAATTTCAGGCTGAAAAAACGAGTAAGATTGGATGCCACATATATCCAATTTACAGCCAGACCTTACAGACAGAACCTGACCAGAGACGGTGTACACTTGTCAGGAGAATCTAGGTTGCATGTGGTTGACAAGTTAATTAACACCATCAACCATCACAAACGGCTGTGGCTAGCAAGCCAAACTTAACTGTACATAATTGTTTCACCTGTGTGTGCAAGAGCACTCTTATAAAACAAAAAACCCAAAAATACAGCACAACTATATTCACCTTACTGCACCACAATAATCTTTACCCATGTTAGTAGGTAGAATTTAGGCTGAGATTGTGCTGAATTTGGTACAAGCCCAGACTAAATAACTTTATAGTTCTTAGTTAGGAATTATTACGACTAGATCTAAGCTAGTCAGTGTTGTATGTATTATATTATTTGTGCTGACCCTATACAGGGTGGGATTAATTTTTGAGATAACTCTGATTAGAGTGTCTCCATAATATTTCTCTTGTATGCATTATTTTGTGTATCTATTTTGTGTATTGCTGGATAATCTCCATTAACTCTGATGGTGATATGGATGAGCTAACCGGACGAGAACTAATGGTGAAGTTCAGACAGTGCACAAAATATCTAGCTATTTGTTGTTAGGTAGGTAGGTACATTCAACCTCTAGTGAGGTAAAAATATAAAGTAGTCACCTTAAATTAGGCTACAATTAATGTCACTTGTTCACTACGTACTTAATGAAGCTTGTACCCAAGCTTCATTAGCTTCATTAGCTTCATTAGCTTCATATTAACACTGTGAAGTTTGAACCTAAGCCCAACATGGCTACTCCTGAGCAATTGAGGAGAACCTACATTGGCCTTAAAGGTCATTTGACCAGACTAATTAATAAGGCTGAGGGCTTAACTAAAGATACTCCCATTGACTCTTATCACTTAGAGACATCAGTTAGATTGGCTGATCTGAAATTTGATCAAGTCAGATCTGCAGGTCAATCTTACCTTGATCTGCTAAATACTGTAGAAACTGATCCTGAGGAAGCAAGTCAAATTGTAGACGACATCTCCCAATATGAAGATGAGACTCAGGATAGAATTATCTAAATTAGCCAAACAATCTGGATCCAATACCAGTAACCCTGGGTCTCACGTCAATAATCACTTACCCGAGGTTCGTTTACCTACTCTAGACTTGCCTACATTTTCAGGATTAGATACAGAAAATTGGGACAATTTTTGGACTTCCTTTGAAGTTCACATCCATAAGAAACAGTCTCTAGACAAGGTTTCTAAATTTTCATACCTACTTAGTCTTCTCACAGGAGAGGCTAAAAAGGTCATCCATAACCTTAATCTTAATGAGAGTAATTATGAGAAAGCTATAAAACTCCTGAAGTTGAACTATTGCAACGAAGAGTTAAGTATAGCTACCCTCTATTATCAATTGCTAGATCTGAATGCACCAAACAGTAGACCAGAGTCACTTCAAAGCTTCAGACTAGAAGTAGAGTCTCTAGTAAAGGCCTTAGGTACTAAAGTTAATATACCTGCTTCTGAATGGTCTATCAAGCTACTATTACAGAGGAAATTACCTCGAAATGTCTTGACAGAGCTCTGCTCACATTATAATACTGAGTTTCTTACTCTCGATCAAATTTTCGAGGGGTTAAGGATCAGGTTAAAGACTCATGATAAAATTAAACCTGAGTCTAAGCCAACTAGTGCTGATATTTCAGTCAAACCTAAACAGACTCAGAGTAAGTCTAATAAATATAAATCCAAACCTACTCCATCCACTAGGAAAAGAAGTGGAAATGTAGGTACATATTCAGTATCTCCTTCAGAGATAACCACTGACTTGTCTACTAAAGAGACTAAGTCTATTAACCAGAGAAAGTGTCTGTTCTGCAATCAGGAACACACCACTTATCAATGCTCTGTTTATCCTACTTATAATGTTAGGGTTAAAAGGTTACAAGAATTGCACAAGTGCACCAAGTGCATGGGCTCTCATGATCCCAAGAAATGTGCAGTGCAGCTACGTACCTGCAACCGTTGTAACCAAGGTGTACACCATTGCGCCTGTTACGAACCCGGATCCAGCGTCCTAGCCTGGAGCAGTGACAAACACGCCATCTGTGGGTCAGCTCCCGAAACCCCCGCCAAACGAACGACGACACCTAGTGAGGACAGCGTGTACTGGCCTCGAGGACCAGTTTCCAGTCTGGTTCAGCGCTCAACACCGCCGCTCCTGACCTCTGGTGAGGTGGTGCTCCGAAGACAGCGCCATCTATGGAGTGGATATGTCGGGCGTTTGTATCTGAGCCTGTGAGTGTGGTGTATTAGTGTCCCGGTTATTAATGACGTGTCTGCTTACAGAGCCGACCTGGGACCACTGTGTTGAAGGTGTAGTCAGTCTACCCGAGGCAGCCAGTCTCCATACAGTGAAGTTTGCTGCAGCTTTTGTGACGTCGCCTCCCCCCCGGAAGAACACTGTGGTGTGTTAACCTGCCATTGGAGTGGCAGTTAAAGGATTTACCCGGGACCGACGGTTGGAGACGATAATCCACTGGGGTATTGAGGACAGGAGGGTGATTGGTGATATCACACGAGACTCCTGTCTAGGGCGTACCCCTTTTATCGTTCGTGGAGTGGCCGTGCCAGCCTTGGTGGCTCAGTACCTGCCAGCAGACCTGCTGGACGTGTGGTTGACGGCCTCCACGACGGTGCCCCCAGTGGACCTGTGTTGTGGCTGACCTGTGGCCAGGGTAGGCTCGGCGTTCTAAGAGGACACGTCTTGAGGCCACGAAGGAAGCACCGCGGACTCAGCACCTAGCTTCAAGGATCCATAGTCTCCAGCAGAAGACTACAGTGTTGACCCCCTTTGTAAAGTGTTAATACCCCTCCCCCTTGTGTACGTTTAACTTTTATATATTTAATGGTGATGGTTATATTATATTATATTAAGTTCTTATCTTTCTTTCCCTACTCCCTTTAAGTTACTTGCGTCACGGATCGCATCCCTTGATAGCCTCTACTGGCTTGGGGCCGGATATATATCTTCCTCTAACTACATCAGAGTAAGAACCCCGTTGCGTCCCGAGAGGGCCGTAACAGCGCCTTATGTAGAAAATCTTCTACACCAACCTTGACCACTGGAGAGAATTCTACTGCAGTGCAATATTGTAAAGTACATCACGAAGTAAATGTACTTGCCACTGAGTCAGGCAATAATACTACTTTGCCTACAGCTCAACTTAAACTAATAAACCGAAGATCTAGAATTAACACTTGGGGTCTTTTTGACCAAGGTTCACAGAAAACCTTCATTACACAACAGTTGGTAGATGAGTTAAATTTAAAACCTGCCAAAAGTGTGAGGTTAAATATTTCTGGTTTCTTGTCAAATAGTGGACCTCGTGAATACCAAGTAGTTAAGGTATTAGTAAGATTAGGATCTTCTACTAGCCCAATCCAAGCGGTAGTAGTGGATAAGATTCCTACAGACCTACAGGTCACAGGATTAATTCGCACTGCGAGACACCTTAAACGAAACCGCATGAGGCTAGCAGATTATAAGATAAATTCTGACTGCCTCACAGATATTGGAATACTAATAGGCGCGGATCATTATTACAAGTTTATAACTGGATGCACTAGGCAACATGGTATGAATTTGTTGTCGTCCGCAGGAGGCAAATTGCTCACAGGACCAGTGCTTTTCAGACAAGGTCCAGCGTCCACAAACCAACAATCCAATAATGTAATTGTGGCGTGACTAGGCTTAGAACAGTCACCCCTACGCTTCAGGGAAATAGCCGAGGACATTGAGTCTGACCCACCAATACATCGTTTGTGGGATTTAGACACGTTAGGCATCATCCCTGAACAACCAAGTCCTGATGATACGTGGACTTACCAGCAATACCTGGATACAGTTGTCTACTCAAATAAACAATACTGGGTAAGACTCCCATGGAAGTTGGATCATCCACAACTTCCAGTTAATTATTTTATGGCAGCCTCACAATTGCAGTCTCAATTAACACGACTACAGAAGCAGCCAGAAAAACTAACCATGTATCACCAACTTATCCAACAACAACTTAACAATAAGTTCATTGAAGTTGTTGAACACGATGACCGAAAAACAGGTCATTATTTACCTCATCACGCTGTGGTGAAAGACTCATTGACAACACCTATTCGTATTGTCTTTAACTGCAGTGCTAAAGTAAAGCCGAGCAGTGTGTCTTTAAATGAATGTCTCCAAACGGGACCTAGCCTAACACAAAGGCTACATGACGTGTTGTTACGATTTCGCACAGGCATTTTTGCCTATACAGCTGACATCAGCAAAGCCTTTCTCTGAGTAGGATTACAGGAGGAAGATCGTGACTACACCAAATTCCTCTGGTTCAAGGATCCACTGGATCCTAACAGTGAAGTAATCACCTATCGTTTTGCCTCAGTATTATTTGGTGCTACGTCCTCACCGTTTCTTTTGCAAGCAACATTAGACGCGCATTTGAGGAAATCAAACAGCCCTTATAAGGCAGACATTAGCGACAACTTATATGTCGACAATTTCCAGGGGACAACTAATGATCAAGCTGATCTGATAGAAATCTACCATGAGGCTAACCGTGAACTGTTAGGACCCAATATGCCACTACAGTCATGGGCCTCAAATAATAAACTGCTCAAACAGGTAATCGAGAAAGAATTTCCTGATTATCAGGTACCCAGTCAATTAAAGGTTCTAGGCGTGGAATGGAACACCAGCACTGACGAGATGAATGTCAAGTCAGTGCAAACTGATAATACAACCCTTACCATGAGAACACTGCTCTCATTTGTCAGTCAACCATTTGACCCTTTAGGCCTACTTAGTCCTATATTAATAAGGGGCAAACTCCTAATGCAGGAGTGCTGACAGAAACATATGAGATGGGATGATCCATTATCAAGTGAGTTACAAGCCAAATGGCAAATACTCTCAACGGATTTTAATCAGTTAGGCGTTTTGAAATTTCCTCGTAATGCTTCAGGACCAAACTTACCCACCAATTTGCACGTTTTTGCGATGCCTCTGGCAAAGCATATGGCGCAGCAGCCTATTTAGTTAATAGTGCACAATCAATTTTACTCACATCTAAAGCAAGAGTTGCTCCCATTAAGAAGAGATCTTTACCTCAGATGGAGTTGACTGCATTGCTAGTGGGAGCAAGATTGGCTCATTGCTTGGCAAAGACACTCAGTAATATCCACTTTGGTGAGATTGTGGTGTGGTCAGACAACGAGGCAGTCTTACAATGGGTAAGAAACAATTACAACAAAACTCCTTACGTCAGTAATCGCGTCAGGGAGATTCATGATTTATCCGCTGGATATAAGTTTAGACATGTCCCTACTAAGGACAATCCTGCAGATTATTTATCTCGAGGATTGACATTAATACAACTTGTCAAGTCTTCGCTGTGGTTCAATGGACCTTCATGGCTTGTTGGTGGTCAGTGGCCCAAACAAAAGCCACAAGTCATAGTGACCAACATCACCACTCCCATGAAAGAACCAGAGCCTCAGCGAATATTAGCCATTGATCCTCATCATTATTCTAACTTAAGCAAACTGTTACGAGTGACTGCACACGTGTTTGATTTCCTTGCTAAGGTGGGAATTCGACATAAGTTTCCCAATCCTATCCACTATTGGATCAAGCGTGCACAACAAGAGACATATGGCAGCGAATTTGAGAATCTTCCAGATAAATTAACTAAGTCTCTAGGTATCTGGTACGATGCCAACACTCATAACATACTACGATGTGGAGGACGTTTGCTACATGCAAAAATTGACTTAGACACTAAGAATCCAATTCTTTTACCTCGTCACCACATCATAACTAAACTTCTTGTCTTACACCACCATCAATATGGTACCTTACATGGTGGAGTTTTAGATACTCTCACCGACCTTAGACAAAAGTACTGGCTTCCTCAAGGTCGTCAGACTGTTAAGACAATTATTAAATCTTGTGTAATCTGTAAGAGATACGACGCTAGAGTATGTCCTTACCCAGGACCTCCACCACTCCCAGAAGAGCGAGTGGTTCATCTTCGTCCTTTCGAAACCACTGGTGTTGATTATACAGGAGCCTTACTCCTCACTGGTAACCCAGATAATATACCAGTGAAGGCGTACATTTGTCTCTTTACATGTGCTACAACCAGAGGCGTACACTTAGAGGTCACTCCAGACATGAGTGCTGAAGCTTTCATTCAAGCTTTCCGCAGATTTGCTGCCCGCCGATCGTGTCCTAAATTAATGATATCGGACAACGGATCTAATTTTGTGGCAGGAGAAAGTTGTTTGCGAGAAGTCTGGAACCACCCCGAAGTACAATCAGTCTTACAGAGACGACAATGTCACTGGAAATTCATAGCACCGAGAGCCCCTTGGCAAGGTGGGTTTTATGAGCGAATGGTAGGCACCGTCAAGAAGTGTCTAAGGAAAACTTTACACCGACAAAGGGTCAGTTACTCAGAACTCCAAACTATTGTTGTGGAAATCGAGGCGCGAGTCAATAACCGCCCAATCACCTACCTGTCTGATGATTTTACCCAGAGAGAACCTCTGAGCCCCTCTCACTTGATCCATGGAGGTCTACTGAGCCCTCTCATCCCTTTAGCCGAAGAGGACCCTGTAGACCCGTCACATGTGACCAGAGGAGACTTGGTGGAAAGCTACCAGCATCTTTCTAGAGTTATTAACAGGTGGAATGAGGTGTGGACTCGAGAGTACCTCACCGCTCTACGAGAGTACCACTACGGAGCTTCGAGTCCTTACAATAAGGTGCAATTAAAACCAGGAGACCTAGTACTAGTCGACAGTGATGGACCAAGGTCAGAGTGGCCCATAGGTAAAATTGTTACCATTCATCCAGATCGACAAGGTGTCCTAAGAGTAGTTAAAGTTTTATGCCGAGGCAACACTACTCTAAAAACTTTAGAGAAGCTGGTTCCCCTTGAACTGACTGAGCAAGAATATCAGCCAGATCCAGTTTCCCCAGTAATTTCCGAGGACAATGATTCTGATCCTCCAAGCAACCGCCCCACTAGAGCTGCTGCTCAACAATGTAGGCGGAATTTGCAAGCCTATTACAACTCTGAACAAGAGTAATTTCCATCACTTCCTACTTAGATAACTATGATGATGCTGCGATGTGATATCACGTAACAAAACATTACATGTCACTATGACCCAGGATATCGCGTCACCGTAGATTCTGTTAGTTTAAATTGTGTGAGTTAAAATCTATAAATATTGTGTAGGCTATAAGCAACATGTTTCATTTGACATGTAAATAGCAAGACTCAAGTTCTTGTGAGTCCTTGATAAATCCGGGACGTTCGTTATGTGTGTACTAACATACTAACATATTAACATACTAATGTACTAATCTTAATATCACTTCGGGATAGGTCAGTACTCCACAGTACACTACGACCCTAGAATCCTCCCCCCGGAGTTATGTTGGATATTTCCAACACCGAATACAACACTGTTGTATTCTCATTACTTATTACTAACTCTACTAATTATTGTAGTAAGTAAAATTAACAACACATAGAATTCTCATGTACTAATAATTTCATCTGTGCAGTAGGCTAGAATTCTCACGTCACCCGACGCCAGTATTACGCCAGTTTTCATTACAATAAACACATTATATCCAATGTATCTGAGAATTATATTCGATTCTCTATCACTAAGGCATTCTGTATGATAATTAATTACAGATGAATTGACCTCCAACTAAAAGCCGAATAGAGCGTTGGAGTCATAGCGATTATCTAGTAATAAAAGTTAACGTCACGAGTGAATGCCATGGGGAAACATTAATTCCTCTCCCTTATATATTTACTATCTCTAAATTGGCAAATAATAATATTTCCCTCTTCTAAATAATAAACCCGTCCAGTCTTCAACGTTTCAAGCGTAAATGCGAGAAATATTAATGTTCGTGACAATAATTTGTTTAATGAACGCGGGACGCGGCGTGGGGTAGAGGAGGCTTGCCAGTACACGTGGAGAGCGGCTCTGAAGCAGACCTACTCATACCGTACTCACGAGGAGACGCCATTGCCCAACCATCAGGGTAGACGTTATCCATCCTCAGCTGAAAGTCGCCACTGTGAGGCGTGAATAACCATGCAGACAATATCTTCGACTGGTGATGGTGTCTTATAAGAAACCTTTTAACCTGGTTCTTGACTACACGTGACCAGCCAGTGAAGCGCGCCATTATCCAGGATAGGCTAAGCCGGAGCCTGGGGACGCGAATTTCGGCAATCTTAAAACTTATACAGTGCCCTTATTAGCTAAGTATATTCTCTTTATTTGATGCATCTTTTAAAGTGTTTTGTAGTAGCTGGGTGATTGACCGTTACGACACACGATAACATCAACCAACAGGTTATTAATTTTATCACCTGTAATTCTTAAATTCTTGAATATAAAGATTCAATAGTTTAATTAGTTGCTACTGTAAATATTTGTCTTGCAGCACGTGAGAAGAATTCTCCCTGCCGCCTTCTCCCATGTTAATCCATCCCATTCGTCAACCAGCCGAGTCCAGGGAATTAGAGGAAGTGTCGTGGCTTACATAAAGGAATCGTCTTTTAAGCTAAGATTCTTTGTATTCATTCATGAACTTCTTGAAATTACTTACATGCAGAATTTCTTAGGATTAACATGTGTTTATTGTGATTCTCATTACTATACTACTATACTTATAATCTATGTTCCCATTCATGGTAATGACATTAGTTTCACTATAATTCATAGGATTAGATTATTATTATTTGGATTAGTGAACGAACCACACTAGTTCCTGGACGTACTTACCTCCAGTAATAACCCCCCAATGTAGGTGTTTGCGGGTTTGATTCATTTAATTATACAGCCCATTAATTATTTCTATGATCATATTCTCTAGTATTTTATCCATAGTTACTGGTTCATCTAGGAATTATCTAATGATCAGAAATTCTCAGTTTCCCTCTTTACTATAAAAGCGGGTGGTCCTTCGTAATTTAATTTACTACATTAATATTTAAATAATCAGATTCAAGCCCCAAATATCCCACAAGGATCGTTGGCTAGGATGGTGAACTAGGATGATTGGCTAGGATGGTAGACTAGGAGGGTTGGCTAGGATGGTTGACTAGGATGGTTGGCTAGGATAGTAGGCTAGGAGGGTTGGCTAGGAGGGTTGGCTAGGGTGGTAGGCTAGGAGGGTTGGCTAGGATGGTGGGCTAGGATGGTTGGCTTGGATAGTTGACTAGGATGATTTGCTAGGATGGTAGGTTTGGAAGGTTCGCTAGGATGGTTGGCTAG
>NC_091205.1:7125573-7150573 GCF_040958095.1 Procambarus clarkii | reverse complement strand
GCCTCAACTTGGCCTGGGGGGGTCGAACCCAGCCTCCCTATGACACTCGCCATCCAGCCACAACTCACCACTGAAATTTACGAGAGCCGCGAACATCGGGACTCCATCCTCGAAGAGACAAACAAATAGCCATTCTCTTCTAGATAGATGCATTGGTTCAAGATCTATGGGGCAAATGTTTAAACAATTCTTGGAGTCTATCTCAGAACAGTGGGGTGAAAAGTCACCCATTTCCCTTCAACCTTACCCCGCCCCCTCCCCCCATCACTTGGACTGGACGGTAGAGCGACGGTCTCGCTTCATGTAGTTCGGCGTTCAATCCCCGACCATCCAAGTGGTTAGGCATCATTCCTTTCCTTCCCCTTCCCCCTGTCCCATCATAAATCCTTATCCAGACCCCTTCCTAGTGTTATATAGTCACAATGGCTTGGCTCTTTCCCCCTGATAGCTCCCCCCCTCCTCCCTTTAACCCTGTCACCTGGATTTACTCTCCTAGTTGTACTCACCTAGCTGTACTCACCTAGTTGTGCTTACAGGGGTTGAGCTCCGACTCTTTGCTCCTGCCTCTCACCTGTCAATCAACTGATGTACAGATTCTTGTGCCTACTGGGCTCTATCATATCAACATTTGAAACTGTTAATGCAGTCAGCCTCCACGACATCACTGCCTAATGCATTCCATTTAATAACTACTCTGACACCAAAAAAATTATTTCTAATGTCTCTGTGGCTCATTTGGGTACTAAGTTTCAACCTGTCTTCCCTAGTGCGTGTTCCACCCGTGCTGAATAGCCCTGTAGTACGGCTATGATGAACTAAACATTAATAGAACTGAAGTAACGATATATATATATATATATATATATATTAGTATATTTTGGTAGCAGTCTTTCCTGTAGACATATATTATTAAATATGACCGAAAAAGTAAGATTAATAATTCTAACACGAATTTTCTCAATCTTTCGTACATTACGCTTCACTGTTGGAGGTAAATCAAAAATCACTTCTCCAAAATTCATTTTTATTTCTAGTCTGACGCGACACGGGCGCGTTTCGTAAAACTTATTACATTTTCAAAGACTTCACAAATACACAACTGATTAGAACGTATCTCTGATTTTATATCTACATTTGAGTGAGGTGGGAAGGGTGATGTGGCATTAACACAAGACAGAACAGGAGGTGATATTAATAGGGTATTAAAAGTATCAACACAAGACAGAACAGAAACAATGGGTATTGAATAGAAGTGTTTGTAGAAAGCCTATTGGTCCATATTTCTTGATGCTTCTATATTGCAGCGGAGTCTTGAGGTGGGTAGAATATAGTTGTGCAATAATTGGCTGTTGATTGCTGGTGTTGACTTCTTGATGTGTAGTGCCTCGCAAACGTCAAGCCGCCTGCTATCGCTGTATCTATCGATGATTTCTGTGTTGTTTACTAGGATTTCTCTGGCGATGGTTTGGTTATGGGAAGAGATTATATGTTCCTTAATGGAGCCCTGTTGCTTATGCATCGTTAAACGCCTAGAAAGAGATGTTGTTGTCTTGCCTATATACTGGGTTTTTTGGAGCTTACAGTCCCCAAGTGGGCATTTGAAGGCATAGACGACATTAGTCTCTTTTAAAGCGTTCTGTTTTGTGTCTGGAGAGTTTCTCATGAGTAGGCTGGCCGTTTTTTCTGGTTTTATAGTAAATCGTCAGTTGTATCCTCTGATTTTTGTCTGTAGGGATAACGTTTCTATTAACAATATCTTTCAGGACCCTTTCCTCCGTTTTATGAGCTGTGGAAAAGAAGTTCCTGTAAAATAGTCTAATAGGGGGTATAGGTGTTGTGTTAGTTGTCTCTTCAGAGGTTGCATGGCTTTTCACTTTCCTTCTTATGATGTCTTCGATGAAACCATTGGAGAAGCCGTTATTGACTAGGACCTGCCTTACCCTACAGAGTTCTTCAGAGTTGAAGAACTACACATCAAGAAGTCAACACCAGCAATCAACAGCCAATTATTGCACAACTATATTCTACCCACCTCAAGACTCCGCTGCAATATAGAAGCATCAAGAAATATGGACCAATAGGCTTTCTACAAACACTTCTATTCAATACCCATTGTTTCTGTTCTGTCTTGTGTTGATACTTTTAATACCCTATTAATATCACCTCCTGTTCTGTCTTGTGTTAATGCCACATCACCCTTCCCACCTCACTCAAATGTAGATATAAAATCAGAGATACGTTCTAATCAGTTGTGTATTTGTGAAGTCTTTGAAAATGTAATAAGTTTTACGAAACGCGCCCGTGTCGCGTCAGACTAGAAATAAAAATGAATTTTGGAGAAGTGATTTTTGATTTACCTCCAACAGTGAAGCGTAATGTACGAAAGATTGAGAAAATTCGTGTTAGAATTATTAATCTTACTTTTTCGGTCATATTTAATAATATATATATATATATATATATATATATATATATATATATATATATATATATATATATATATATATATATATACATATATATATATTATATATATATATATATATATATATATACATATGTCGTACCTAGTAGCCAGAACGCACTTCTCAGCCTACTATGCAAGGTCCGATTTGCCTATTAAGCCAAGTTTTCCCGATTTAATATATTTTCTCTAATTTTTTTCATATGAAATGATAAAGCTACCGATTTCATTATGAATGAGGTCAATTTTTTTTATTGCAGTTAAAAGTAACGTAGATATATGACCGAACCTAACCAACCCTACCTAACCTAACCTAACCTATCTTTATAGGTTAGGTTAGGTTAGGTAGCTTAAAAAGTTAGGTTAGGTTAGGTTAGGTAGGTTAGGTAGTCGAAGAACAATTAATTCATGAAAACTTGGCTTATTAGGCAAATCGGGCCTTGCATAGTAGGCTGAGAAGTGCGTTCTGGCTATTAGGTACGACATATATATATATATATATATATATATATATATATATATATATATATATATATATATATATATATATATATATATATATATATATATATATATATATATATATGCGAACAAGCCTGAATGGTCCCCAGGACTATATGCAACTGAAAACTCACACCCCAGAAGTGACTCGAACCCATACTGCCAAGAGAACTCTGCTGGCGTACAGGATCCCTTAACCGCTCGACCAACATGACTGGTCAAAAGAGGATGGTAGCCGAGGTATTTCCATCCCCCCGCCGGCAATCGGTCGGTTACATGCGTGAAAAAATTTCCTAAAAATCTAGAACATACTAAAAATATAAATAATTAATATTAAATTTGATGCACTCCTATAAGAAAATTGAAACCAGAAAAAACACTAATTTTATAAACGAGTGCGAGGCTGTGTTGAGTGTTGCCCTGTGACTTATTTTTATCACTTCTCAGTTGAGAAAAAGTTGAGTTGTTATGGCACTACTTCTTGAGAACAACACGATGATCCTCTCGAGTGTATAGTTAGCAACTATTCTGATAATGTAGAGTGCAATAAACTACAGTAGAGTACACTACAGTATAGCAGAGCATAGATAAGTACAGTAAAGTACAACAGAGTACTGTAAAGTACAATAGAGTACTGTAAAGTACAATAGAGTACAGTAACGTACAATAGAGTACAGTAAAGTACAATAGAGTACAGGAACGTACAATAGAGTACAGTAACGTACAATAGAGTACAGTAACGTACAATAGAGTACAGTAAAGTACAATAGAGTACAGTAACGTACAATAGAGTACAGTAACGTACAATAGAGTACAGTAACGTACAATAGAGTACAGTAACGTACAATAGAGTACAGTAAAGTACAATAGAGTACAGTAACGTACAATAGAGTACAGTAACGTACAATAGAGTACAGTAACGTACAATAGAGTACAGTAACGTACAATAGAGTACAGTAACGTACAATAGAGTACAGTAACGTACAATAGAGTACAGTAAAGTACAATAGAGTACAGTAACGTACAATAGAGTACAGTAACGTACAATAGAGTACAGTAAAGTATAATAAAGTACAGTAATGTATAGTAGAGCACAATAAAGTACAATAAAGTACAGGCATATTCAGTAAAGTACAGTACAGTAGAACACAGTAAAGTACAGTAAAGAACAATAGAGTACTGGAAAGTACCATAGAGTACAGTAGAGTACAGTAAAGCACAGTAGAGTACAGCACTGAACAGTACAGTATAGCACAGCAAAGTACAGTAAAACACAGTAAAGTACAGTATAGTATAGTAGAGCACATTAAAATACAGTAAAGTACAGTAAATACATAAAAAATACAGCATATTCAGAAACACACAGTAGAGTGGAGTTAAGGACAGTAAAGTACAATATAGCACAGAAAAGTACAGTAAAATACAGTAACATCGCTGCGTGTTAGGCAGTAATAACCGAATAAGAAATGATCATTAACAAAATTTGCATCTAAATTAACTGGCGTCTTATTATCGGGGTAACTTGAAACAAGCAAATTAAAAATTCTTTCAAAACATTGACGCACAATAAAAAAAATTCTGCAATAAAACTAAAAAACCAATAGAATATACAAAAACAATGATAAAACAACGATAAAACAATTATAAATCTGACATCAATATCAAGCCACCTAAAACGCATTTTTAAATTCTAACAATGAGTTGAGCCTAACATTGAGTGTGTATTGTGAGGTCATCACAATGAACTGGTGCTGAGCTCACCTTCCCGCAAGAAGGAGCGGCTGTCGTATATCTAAAGGAAAAATCAATGGCCATCTTCCTAGAAGATGGCTACAACTTGAGGGTAGCGTAAGGGGTTCCCGGTGCTCAAAGTCACTAGACCCGTTTAGTTCTTGTGTACAGGATACACACAAGTGGGTTTGGCTTGATGCTGGGTTTAAGACGTGTCATCCTTGACAGGATTATGAAGGAAATAACTATCAGGAGAAAGCGTCCAGTCTTTACGACTATATAACACTTAAAAGGGTCCAGGATAAGGATTTGGGATGGGACGGGGAAAGGGGGGGTGGGAAGGAATGGTGACCAATCACTTGGACGGTCGGGGATTGAACGTCGACCTGCATGAAGCGAGATCGTCGTTCTACCGTCTAGCCCAAGTGGTCAGGGTTATGAGGGCCATTATAATAGCTTACTGCCTAACCATCAAATATAATTTTAGTCTTCGACATAGTTCAGGATCAGAGTAAACTCTAGGTGTATTAACACTGAGAAATGGGGTATAACACTTGGTATACATTACCTTGGTATACATATCACGCAAATGGAAATGCATATATTAATATCATCGTAGAGCAGCACTGGGATGTACAAGCTATCCAATATATACACAATTAATTTATAAATTAAAACACATAATATTGAATATTTTTTGTGGGGCTGAGATTAGAGACAAGTGGGAGAAATTACTATAAGACCTGCAGAAAATGTTTGAGCCAAAGCTTACATCAATAAGTAAATATTGGATGTCGGTTTAGGCAACAATATACGTTAACAATAAGAGAAAACGAAGTGGAATTGAAAGAGAAGTAAAGGTATTAGTTTCCCATTGTCGGAGACAGAAAGGCAATAAAGGTAATTGAGATCCTGCTAGGCCAACTATTGACCTTTCCCAAGATGCAGCCAAAACAGGGCCTTCACTCACAGGTTACGTGAGCTAAGGCAGAAGCAGTAACGAGTTAAGGTCACTAAAACAGTGCCTTAACTGTTTACTGCTTGGGAAACTGAGACCTCTTAACTGCCACCCTCTTATTCACCAACCTAACCCTTTCGCACCTCCCATAACAGTAAACATCAACTACCTCTTACCCCAAAAACAAAAGAATAAATTACTTAACAAAACTTCAGAAGGCCTATTGGGCCATACGAGGCAGCTCCAGACTCATTCATATACTTGTATAACATTTGCTTGAAACAATCAATCGATTTCGCCTCTATTATGTCTCCTGGGAATTTGTTATATAAATCTAAATCACTGTATAAAAACGAATATTTTTCCAGGTCTTACCAAAATATAAACCTGTTCAAATTATATCCACCATTTCGAGTTCTGTTAGGTGTTGATATATTCAAAATCTAATTGCTATCAACTTTATTATACCTTTTTGTTTATTCATATACTTCTATAATATAACTCCTTACTCTTCGAGGCAAATTCCCCATCCTCTATCCCAAAGAACCAATCTCTCCTGTTATGTTTCAACCATCACCTATCCCCAGAGCAATCAGGATGCTCCTCTCCAACAAGAGGATGCATCACAACACCAGCCCATCAGACAGTCCATATATTTCAGAGCCTCGACTACCCCCAAGCTTCTCTTGCCAAATCTTCTTAAGCTTCTCCTGCCAATGCTAACCTTAAGCTTCTCCTTAAGAACCAGCAAGACCAATGACACTATTTAGACCCCGAATTTTAAAGCACGGTACACAAATACAGTTTCAGTGGAATGCATGGAAGAGGAACTGCTAGAAAGAATAAGGGGAACATAAGTAGCTATAGTGAAAACACATTTGGCTAATATGATAAAAACAAATCCATATTCAAGAAGAAAAATCAGATATGATGAAAATGGAAAAAACGAGAACGACAAACATGGTCGAAGAAAATATATTCCAAGAGAGCATAGGGGAAGTAGAGGTAATGGAAGGGAGGTGACTCTCTCAGCAGAACTGGAGGCTCGATGATCACACAATGAAAGGTTAACCAAAATAGAGGTGATAACAGAGAAGGTGAAGAGATAACTGTAGCAGCTGGATACTACGAATGATATGAAAACACCATTTTATCTTGGATATTGAACATCTAGCTAGGGGCCCCTGAGCCACCCCTTCACAATGCTCTTCAACTAATACCTTCACATTTACGAGCTGCCAGAGGCATGGAAGGAAGCCAGTGTAGTCCTTATCTACCTACACTTGTATATACTAAATTATCTTTCATCGTTGATCTGACGATGGAGGCCAGACTCTTGGGACTAGCTACTCCCAAGTTAGCCATCCTGCTCTCCTGAATAATAAATCTTGACGTATAAACTCCCTAAGGCCAAAATGTACTAAAAATGGAAGCTGCCAAAAAATTTAGGTGATTTCCCGTTTTCTACTTATGGGCCCTTGGGTAAGTTAGGATCGGGCAATTTAAGTGCAACAATTTAGTGACACTGGGAACGCTCGGGGAAACTGATTTAATCAGAGCAACTGCTGTTGGGTACATGCCGAACATGGGTGAGTCAAAGTTGGCAGATTTGAAAAGAGAAATAAATGAAAAAGGACGAATCTTGGATAGAAAATTAACTTTGCTTATTAAAAGTATTATTATCATTATTATTATTATTATTATTATTTACTATACCATAAAACAGAGTGCAGTAATCTCCGTAAAATTACACAAACTTTTCTATCCATTAAACTTTAGCAAGTGCAGAGAAATGAAGTTTTAATGACATCACTTTTGATGAACTATCAATACCAGCGTAGATAGAGTGTATCATCCCTCTCTCTCTCTCTCTCTCTCATCACACTTGCAGAATCAAACTATGAAAAACTATGCAGATCACTCGCCGAGAGCGCCAAACAGCAACAAAATGTTTCCACTCTCTTAATGGTTGCGAAGCCTACAGTTGTCCTACATCGCTAATTTTGGTGTCATTGGAATCGCAATAAAATTCTCTACACGGACATATGCATATGAATGTTTAATATAGGTAACTGCCCACCCGCAAGAGTGTGTGAAGTGGAGAGTAGTTAGCCGCGAGCCCACTGGCGAAAAAACAGGGGGGAAATCATGCTTGGAAAGTTTATACGTTTCCTGACCCTACTTTTCTATGTACGTATTTCTTTTTTATACCAATGTGTTCGCAATAAAATTTTCTATAAGATGAACTGTATAACATTTGTACAAAGCATGTGTAAGAGAAGCGCCAAATATAGAACCACGTCGCTCAGTATGCGTTCGCGGCAGAAACGAACGCATTGTTTTCGTTCGTTTGATGTTTGTCATATTTATACTTGTTGAAACATTTTATAATTTGTATGACAGTGATCGCAGTAAAATTCCCTACACAGACATATACATAACACATACAAATATTTCCCACGTGTTGGATATATCAACGGCTAAAGGGAACCCCATGCCACACCCCCAAACATACTTTGTGTATTTTTTTTTTACTCATAGAAGTTTATGTGATATAATATTCATTCTGGTACCAAAAAATTCGCAAATAAATTCTCTACAAAACAAAAGTATCCCCATCCATTTCGGTTAAAAAATGGAATTTATAGAAATATTTTTTCGATTGACGAGAAAAGTAGGCTGTTATGCGGAATCGTAAGAAAAAACAGCGACGAGTTATCTCTAATCTAAAGCGCGAAAGTAAAAGATAAAAAAAAAGTAAAAGTAAAGTAAAGCTAACCTAACCACACCCTCGTGAGAGAAAGAGGGAGAGAGAGAGAGAGAGAGAGAGAGAGAGAGAGAGAGAGAGAGAGAGAGAGAGAGAGAGCGAGAGAGAGAGAGAGAGAGAGAGACAAAAACACCGAAAAACATAGTCACAAACGAAGGTAGAAGACGAGGCAAAGACTACTATCGTCTCTACACTCCCCCGGTGCATCTAGCATGAGTTCTCAAGATGCTGACCTTTCATACTGATCTCAAACACTGTATAACACTTACTGAAAGATTCTGGAAGAGGTAATATTTCCTCGCGATCAGCTGATTGGAGACAATTTCAATTGGAGACAATTTCTGCCCGAAACGCTGCGCGTACTAGTGGCTTTACAAGATTGTAAATACTATGCTATGTATTCTCTCTAACCCAATGTACCTTCTTGTATATAAATAAATCAATAAATAAATAACAATAGGAACGTCGTAGTGATAGCTGTTCATGTACTCAGGAGGGAGTTTATTGCCTGCCGGACTGGTCTCAGTGGGTGAAATGTGCTATATAATCAAACTTTATATTTTCCGATAGTGCTCATAGATGCCTCGGGTCTTGTGTGGTGTTTCAATGGCGCTGCGTAGCAAACCTCTTGTGAGATTTGTAACGCAAGCTTCATATTTTGCTCAGGAGTGTGAAGAGGTCTGGATACTGAGGCATCGAAAATTATCTCCAAGACGTTGTTCATCCTTAAACCCCAGGACGGCAATGTTCGCTATTTTTGTGACTGCACTACTTTTCCTTCATTAGTGTTGCAAGCTACTTCATCAAATCAGTTATGAATGAGGTCTTGTTTACGCTAATCAAAATCTCAAGTAACTACCAAAGCAGTGGGTATACTTATGAATAATCAGTGAGTATACCCACTGCGAACTTGTCTCAGGGTAGACCTCGTGTCTTATTCCACTCACCTTATCGCTATTGACTGAGCTATTGAGTAGTCTTAATAAGGAAAGTTTCCAGAAGCAGCATCATGCAGCCAAACTGGAATTTTAGACTTTCCTTAACTGTTGGAAATTTCCAACAATTATTCTCATCCCTAATACAATAGGATGTATTTCCTGTATTAGGCTTAACACTCATTTACAAATCCTTAGTACAATGGGATGTGTTCCCAGTACTAAGCGTCATAATTATCTAACACTACTAATCCGTAATTTCGTATCAAAGAATTCAGTGCATTAGGTTGTGGAACATCATGTAATTTCTCATAGAGTTGTGGCAGTGTTGCATCAGCCACCCACGGAGAATAAATTTCCACATATCTGTAGATCTAATAGAAGGCCAACCATTTACTTTCCTTTATTAAGGATAATTATTTAGTTATAGATTTACTTTATTTAGTATACAAAAGTTTACTGGAATTCCTTTACCCAGCTTGATCGCTGTTCTAGTAAATTATATCATAATCTAAAATCATTTCCGCCTCCAAAGGATTCTCGTTTTATTTGTGCAGTCTACATTAACTGGCCTGCACTGTGAGAATCAAACATCACCACGAAGTATATAATTAAGATATAAATAGTTTTCATAAACACTTCCTTCCCTATATAGCTTTAATGAATATATATAATTTATGCTCGGCCCCCCCCCCCTGGGACCTATCGCGCATGCGCGTCCCCCGAGAGGGAAGGAGGAGGCTCTCGCCATATTAGATACACTGGCAGCACGGTGTTCCGAAGCGGTCCCTTTATACCAGACAATCCTGTAAGCATCCGTACATCGTCGGGCTTCAGACTGAGGACGCAGCTTGCCAGAATCACAGACACCAGTTCGGCAGGCAAAATTTACTTTTTAATAGTATTTATAGAGCTCTTAAATATGTAACTAATGTAGGCATCCTGTCGTGACGTTGCAGGCCGAAAGGCAAATCCCATGTAAGTGCTGTTTCCTCCCCTTCAATTATTTAAATATTGCATTTATGTTTGTGAATACTAATTTGGAGTGGAAATTATGGAATTTAATTATTGCAGCCTGGTGCAACACCACTGAGGAAGCGTGTGACTGTCATATACTCACGTGTTCCAAGGATCACTATCTTAGCTGGTTCCAGACTGTTGTAGAGATTGGACTACACCTACGCCTCTCTGTCACAGCTGAGATTTAATTAGATTTCATTGTAAACAGTACCTTTTAATTTTTGAGAGTCAAGGCATTTCTAATCATTGCATATTAATCACATACATGATTTGATTTTTAATATGCAGTAGTATTTATTGCATTACATTTTACTACTCATTATAATCTATGTGTGGGCATATTATCATTATTATTATCATATAATATATGTTTCACGTAGACTACCCTCATAGAAGACCCCCCCCCCCCCACACAAAAAAATGTGTCATGGGAAGCTGGTTCTAGAATGTATAGAATTTAACGGTTCATTGTTTAATAGAGTAATATAATTTAATTACATATAATCATAGAGATCCATAAGTCACTGGTTCTCTCATTTAACATCGCATTCTGGTCCTTCGAGCTATATTAGAATTAATTATTATTTTGCGTTAAGAGAATTATACATTTTATTAGTATAAAATAGAATCAGATTTCCCCACATTAACTACTACTGAAGCTCAGAGGAATTAGTGATCCATGTCCACGTTATATAAATTGTCATCCACAATACCATGGAAATAAACATTATTTCATAAACATGGAAATAATTTCTATGTTTATTCCCACTTTCGTGGAATAAACATATGTGCCATGACCATGTCGTGGAACAGTGGACTAGAGCGCGTCTCGGAACACTCATTGGTTTGAACCCTCATCACGGCTCTTGCGCATTTGTTCATTTAAACATATTTTTATTTCCGCGGAAGTGTGGATGACAATTTATATGTGGTGTCTGATGGTGTTTCAGGAGTGGTGACACGCTTGGTCCTGAGAATCAACTAATGCTTCAATATATATATATATATATATATATATATATATATATATATATATATATATATATATATATATATATATATATATATATATATATATATATATATATATATGTCGTACCTAGTAGCCAGAACGCACTTGTCAGCCTACTATGCAAGGCCCGATTTGCCTAATAAGCCAAGTTTTCATGAATTAATTGTTTTTCGACTACCTAACCTACCTAACCTAACCTAACTTAACTTTTTCGGGTACTTAACCTAACCTAACCTATAAAGATAGGTTAGGTTAGGTTAGGTAGGGTTGGTTAGGTTCGGTCATATATCTACGTTAATTTTAACTCCAATAAAAAAATTGACCTCATACATAATGAAATAGGTAGCTTTATCATTTCATGATAAAAAAATTAGAGAAAATATATTAATTCAGGAAAACTTGGCTTATTAGGCAAATCGGGCCTTGCATAGTAGGCTGAGAAGTGCGTTCTGGCTACTAGGTACGACAAATATATATATATATATATATATATATATATATATATATATATACCTTAATACGGAAAGCTCTTTGAATATCTTGTGTGAAGGAATCTCGTAGAACTTGAATATCCTCACTTCGTCTATATGTTAGTAAATCTATTTATTGTGCTAGTTTATCACAGGTCTCATAAACAGAAGGTATTATATTCTCTCTGGATAATGATGACGACAAATAAGTTTTCATCCCTAGAAAAATCTTAATTAAATTATTGCTAATAAATGATCTGACATGAGAATGGCAGCGAGTGTTCGAAATATTTCTGTAACAATTTGACAAAAAAGAACAGTGTTCCGTAGAACGTGAATTGTCAATTAAGGAAACATAGAAACTCTCTTCTTCATCTCGTGCCTGAAATATTTAATAAAGCCACTTCAACATTAGACGTTCATTAAGTTTTTTTATGGTTAAAGTTAGCCACCTTCCCTTTGTTTGAAGCAGCGGGTGAATGTCGTGGGTGGCTGTGTCATAATTAAATTGTCACAAGCAGGATGAGGGAAGACGATCATCTGGGTAGTGTGGCAGTGTACGGGCGACTCCCAGACAGATGTCAGTAATCGTCGAGGAGATTGTGCCCATTCGGCTGCTGGCATATTGGTGAGAAACTCAGAGACCAGGAAGTAATGTGGCTATGGAGGGAGAGATGAACCGGTAGTGGGTAGGGATGCGGTGGAGGGCTGTGTATGTAACGCTGATGGATGAGAGAAGGGTGGACGAGGGGAAGGTCAGGGTAAGGGAGGGATTAGCACGAGAGAGCTGAGGAAGAGAGGGATTAAGGAAAGCCTGGTTGGTGTGGATGACCTGAGTCAGAGATGAAAGTCAAGCTGGAGCAATGGAGGGTGGGACAGAGGAAGAATTATCGGAAACAAGAGTAGGAGGGGTTAAAGCTTAAGATAAACAACAAAAAACATTCCCGAAAACACGTGCACACTCACACACACACACATTAATAACCTCCTGGTCCCAGGAGGTCTTTACAACAGAACAAGGAGAGGTCACGGCGCTAGGAGAGGTGGCAGCAAACCAGGCGACCTTGAGAGGGTTCGAAATTACAAGAGGTGAGGTCAAGAAGCACCTATTGCAGCTGGACGTGAGAAAGGCTGTTGGGCCGGACAGAATCTCACCATGGGTATTGAAAGAGTGTGCAGGAACACTTTGCTTGCCACTCTCCACAGTGTATAGTAGGTCACTGCAAACGTGAGACCTACCAGAAATATGGAAGACGGCTAATGTAGTCCCAATATACAAAAAGGGTGACAGACAAGAGGCACTGAACTACAGGCCAGTGTCCTTAACTTGTATACCATGCAAGGTGACGCAGAAGATTGTGAGAAAAAACCTGGTAACACATCTGGAGAGAAGGGACTTCGTGACAAATTGCCAACATGGGTTCAGGGAGGGTAAATCTTTCCTTACAGGCTTGACAAAATTCTACGACCAAGTGACAAAGATTAAGCAAGAAAGAGAGGGCTGGGCGGACTGCATTTGTTTGGAATGTTGGAAAGCCTTTGACACAGTACCCTATAAAAGGCTGATGCATAAGCTGGAGAACCAGGCAGGAGTAACTGGTAGGGCACTACAGTGGATAAGGGAGTATCTAAGCAATAGGAAGCAGAAAGTTACAGTGAGGGGTGAGACCTCAGTTTGGCGTGAAGTCACCAGTGGAGTCCCACAGGGCTCTGTACTCCGACCTATCCTCTTTTTAATATGCGTAAATGATCTCCCAGAGGGTATAGACTCATTCCTCTCAATGTTTGCTCACGACGCCAGAATTATGGGAAGGATTAAGACAGGAGGACAGCTTGAGGCTTCAAGAAGACCTAGATAAGCTGCAGGAATGGTCGAAGAAATGGTTGTTAGAGTTTAACCCAAGCAAATGTAATGTAATGAAGATAGGTGTAGGGAGCAGGAGACCGGATACAAGGTATCATTTGGGAGATGAAATACTTCAAGAGTCAGAGAGAGAGAGAAAGACCTGGGGGTTGATATAACGCCTGACCTGTCCCCTGAAGCTCATATCAAGAGGGTAACATCAGCGGCATTTGCCAGGTTGACTAACATAAGAACGGTCTTTAGAAACTTGTGTAAGGAATCTTTCAGAACATTATATACCACATATGTCAGACCAATCCTGGATTATGCGGCTCCAGCATGAAGTCCATATCTAGTCAAGCATAAAACTAAACTGGAAAACGTTCAAAGGTTTGCCACCAAACTAGTACCCGAACTGAGGGGTATGAGCTACTAAGAGAGACTACGGGAATTAAACCTCAGGTCACTGGGAGACAGAAGATTTAGAGGGGACATGATCACCACATACAAGATTTTTCAGAGGAATTGAAAGGGTAGATAAAGGCAGACTATTTAACACAAGGGACATATGCACTAGAGGACACAGGTGGAAATTGAGTGCCCAAATGAGAAATAGAGACGATTAAAGAATTTTTTCAGTGTCAGAGTAGTAGACAAATGGAATGCATTAGGAAGTGATGTGGTGGAGGCTGACTCCATACACAGTTTTAAGTGTAGATATGATAGAGCCCAATAGGCTCAAGAACCTGTACATTAGTTGATTGACAGTTGAGAGGCGAGACCAAAGAGGCAGAGCTCAACCCCCGCAAACACAATTAGGTAAGTACAATTAAGTAAGCACACACACGCACACAGTGTGTGTGTGCGCGGCAGCCCCCAGTGTGGCCGGTGGCTGACTGATTAGCACACTAGACGCGTGATCCTGTGATCGCGGGTTCGATTCCCATCGCCTGCGAGAAACAATGGGCAGAGTTTCTTTCACCCTTATGCCCCTGTTACCTAGCAGTAAATAGGTACCTGGGAGTTAGTCAGCTGTCACGGGCTGCTTCCTAGTGTGTGTGTACTCACCTAATTGTGCTTGGGGGGTTGAGCTCTGGCTCTTTGGTCCCGCGTCTCAACCGTCAATCAACTGGAGTATAGGTTCCTGAGCCTATCGGGCTCTATCATATCTACACTTGAAACTGTGTATGGAGTCAGCCTCCACCACATCGCTTCCTAATGCATTCCATTTGTCAACCACTCTGACACTTAAAAAGTTCTTTCTAATATCTCTTTGGCTCATTTGGGCACTCAGTTTCCCTTGTGTTAAAAAGCCTGTCTTTATCTACCTTATCAATTCCCTTGAGAATCTTGAATGTGGCGATCATGTCCCCCCCCCCCCTAACTCTTCTGTCTTCCAGCGAAGTGAGGTTTAATTCCCGTAGCCTCTCCTCGTAGCTCATACCTCTCAGCTCGGGTACTAGCCTGGTGGAAAACCTTTGAACCTTTTCCAGTTTGGTCTTATCCTTGACTAGATATTAACTCCATGCTAGGGTTGCATACTCCAGGATTGGCCTGACATAAGTGGTATACAATGTTATGAATGATTCCTTACACAAATTTCTGAATGCCGTTCATATGTTGGCCAGCCTGGCATATGCCGCTGATGTTATCCTCTTGATATGGGCGGCAGGGGACAGGTCTGGCGTGATGTCCATCTCCAAGTCTTTTTCTCTGACTCATGGCGAATTTCATCTCCCAAATGATACCTAGTATCTGGCCTCCTGCTCCCTTCGCCTATCTTCATTACATTACATTTGCTAGAGTTAAACTATAGCAACCATTTGTTCGACCATTCCTTCAGCTTGTCTAGGTCTTCTTGAAGCCTCAAGCAGTCTTCCTCTGTCTTAATCCTTCTCATAATTTGGCATCGTCAGCAAACATTGAGAGAAATGAATCTATACCCTCCGGGAGATCATTTACATATATCAGAAACAAGATAGGACCGAATACAGAGCCCTGTGGGACTCCACTGGTGACTTCACGCCAATCGGAGGTCTCACCCCTCACCGTAACTCCCTGTTTCCTATTGCTCAGGTACTCCCTTATCCACTGGAGCACCTTACCAGCTACACCTGCCTGTCTCTCCAGCTTATGTACCAACGTCTTATGCGGTAGTGTGTCAATGGATTTCCGAGAATCCAAGAAAATGCCGTCCGCCCAAACCTCTGGTTCTTGCTTAATCTTTGTCACCTGGTCGTAGATTTCTATTAAGCCAGTCTGTGTGTGTGTGGGGGGGGGGAGGAGTAGTTAGTAACAGTTGAGAGGCTGGCCTAAAGAGCAGAGCTCAACCCCCGGAAGCAAAACAAGGTTTATACAACTAGGTGAATACACACTGTGATGGGAAAGTGTAGATGGTAAGGCAGTCCTCACTTTGGCTGATGTTAATGTCTAATCACATTTAGAGAAAAAAAAAGATAAAAAAATTTTGACTGCTTGGCTTGTTTCCTGTCGTAAGTGAGAGGGAGGAACACGTAAAACAAATCGTATAAAAAAATGAAACTTTAATTTACTTTAAACACAAATGAAAAGAAAGACAAGGCCCATGGCAATGTACAGTGCAATCTAAAAACAGAGATAAATGCAAGAACACAATATAAAATAAAATAGTGATTACGTTAGACAAAATAGTAAATGGTGCTGAGAATATTGGCTTTGGCTGAGACCTCCCTTAGTATACAGAGCCAGAGAGCTTAGTATGCCAGAGAGAGATGTCAACTCTTAGAGCACTAGGATATTCTGAGGTCCACAGCTCGTGTGTGGCTATTTATATGGGGGTGTAGATGGCGCTGGCGTCGAGGACAGTCGTCGATCCACCAATCGGGAAGAGCGCTGGCTTGGAGTGGTAGTTTGGTGGTTGACGACGGTGGCGAGCCGGCCGGAGGGAGTGTGGAGTGAAGCGAGTTTAGGGTACGTTTTACCCCCTGGTCAAAACGTTTTGTGCTACTGGTATACGTATCTTGAAGGTAGTATCTTATTGTTGTATATATATGAGTAACTTTATGTAGAGAAGAGCAGGCTTAATCTCTCTTGAAAGAGATTACCGTCACACCACACACACACACACACACACACACTGTACACACACACACACACTGTACACACACATTGTATACTAAGCAATCCCTGCTCCCTCACCCCCAGGACTTCTTCCTGACCCAAGCAGGCCTGAGGAAGACCTAAGCCCTCCACCCCCCACTCCACCTCCCCCTGAACCCCTGGCAACTACCTCACAGGAGGATGAGCCAACCCAAGTCGCAATGACCATAGAACAACCTCCTACACTTGTAGGGAGTGTGGGTGAAATTGGATATAAGAAAGTGAGCTTCAAGGTAATGTACTCAAACATTGATGGGATTACCAATAAAGCAAGTGAACTGGCAGAAAGGGTGCAAGAAGAAAACCCTGATGTAATAGGACTAACAGAAACAAAACTGTCAGGAGTCATAACAGATGCTGTGTTTCCAAAGGACTACTATATAGTAAGGAAAGAGAGGGAAGGGAGAGGAGGTGGAGGAGTGGCCCTGCTGATAAGGAAGGACTGGAGTTTTGATGAGATGGAAATTCCGGGCTGTGACGGATTCAGAGATTACATAACAGGAACTATAACAATGGGTGGACCTAAGATAATAGTGACAGTCATTTACAACCCTCCCCTAAATGACAGAAGACCTAGACAGGAGTTTGATAGGAACAACATGGCAACCATTAATATAATAGAGAGAGCAGCTTCAGTTGCCTGCAGGAATGGCTCAAGACTCTTAATCATGGGTGATTTCAACCATGGAAAGATAGACTGGGAGAATGGGGACCCACATGGTGGTGCAGATACGTGGCAAGCTAAACTCTTGGAAGTGGCAACAAGGAATTTTCTGAGCCAGCATGCCAAGGAACCCACAAGAGTGAGAGGCAATGATGAACCAGCTAGACTCGACTTAATATTCACCCTGAATGAGTCAGAAATAAGGGAAGTCAAAGTTGAAGCCCCCATAGGAATGAGTGACCACAGTGTACTGACCTTTGAGTACTTGGTGGAGGTAGGGATAACCTATCCAAGGATGGGAGTGGAGGGGAAAAGACTGAATTACCGAAGAGGAAAATATGACGAGATGAGGAACTTCCTCAGGGGAATACCATGGGAAACAGAACTTAGAGACAAGAATGTGCAGGTCATGATGGATATTGTCACCCAAAAGTGCCAGGAAGCTGCAGACAGGTTTATCCCCGTCCAAAAGGAGAAAAACGAAAAACAACAGAAAAACCCATGGTTCAACCAGGAATGTAAGGTAGCGAAACAACTGAGTAAAAGAACATGGAGAAACTACAGAAATAACAGAACACCAGAGAGCAGGGAGAGATACCAGAGGGCCAGAAATGAGTACATCAGTACATCAGAGTGAGGAGGGAAGCAGAGAGACAGTTTGAAAATGATATAGCGAGTAAAGCCAAGACCCAACCAAAGCTGCTCCACAGCCACATCAGGAGGAAAACAGCAGTGAAGGAACAAGTGATGAAGCTGCGGAAAGGGGAGAACAGATACACAGAGAATGACAAGGAGGTGTGTGAAGAACTCAACAAGAGATTCCAGGAGGTCTTCACAATAGAACAAGGAGAAGCCCCTGCACTAAATGAGGAGGCGGCAAACCAAGCAACCTTGGAGGAATTTGACCTCACCAGTGATGAGGTCAAAAGGTGTCTGCTGGAGCTAGATGTGACAAAGGCTGTTGGGCCTGATAGAATCTCACCATGGATACTAAAGGAAGGTGCAGAAGCACTAAGTGTGCCACTCTCTATGGTGTATAACAGGTCACTGGAAACAGGAGACTTACCAGAAAGTTGGAAGACAGCTAACGTGGTCCCAATATACAAAAAGGGTGACAGGCAAGAGGTACTGAATTACAGGCCAGTTTCCTTAACTTGTATACCATGCAAGGTGCTGGAGAAGATCGTGAGGAAAAGGCTCGTAGAGCATCTGGAGGGAAATAACTTTGTAACGCACCACCAACATGGGTTCAGTGATGGTAAATCGTGCCTCACAGGTTTAATAGAATTTTATGACCAGGCAACGAAAATTAGGCAGGATAGAGAAGGGTGGGCCGACTACATTTTCCTGGATTGCCAAAAAGCCTTTGACACAGTACCCCATAAAAGGCTGTTAAAAAAGTTGGAGCAACAGGCAGGAGTAAAAGGGAAGGTGCTCCAGTGGATAAGGGAGTACTTAAGCAACAGGAAACAGCGAGTAACGGTGAGGGGGAAGACATCAGAGTGGCGAGATGTCACCAGCGGAGTCCCACAGGGCTCAGTACTTTGACCTGTTTCTAATATATGTGAACGATCTTCCAGAGGGTATAGACTCATTCCTCTCAATGTTTGCTGATGATGCAAAAGTTATGAGAAGAATCAAGACGGATGAAGATAGACAGAGACTACAGGATGACCTGGATAAACTGGAGGAATGGTCTAGAAAATGGCTGCTGAAGTTCAACTCTGGAAAGTGTAAGGTGATGAAATTAGGCGAAGGGAGCAGGAGGCTGAACACAAGGTATCATCTGGGAGGGGAAATCCTGCAAGAATCAAGTAGAGAGAAGGATCTGTGGGTTGATATCACACCGAACCTGTCCCCAGAGGCCCACATCAAAAGAATATCATCAGCGGCATATGCTAGACTGGCCAACATAAGAACTGCCTTCAGAAACTTGTGTAAGGAATCTTTCTGAACCCTGTATACCACTTATGTAAGACCAATCCTGGAGTATGCAGCTCCAGCCTGGAGTCCATACCTAGTTAAACACAAGACAAAGTTAGAGAAGATTCAGCGGTATGCCACCAGGCTCGTCCCGGAACTGAGAGGATTGAGCTACGAGGAAAGGCTAAAGGAGCTGAACCTCACATCCCTGGAAAACAGAAGAGTAAGGGGGAGACATGATAACCACCTACAAAATTCTCAGGGGAATTGACAGGGTGGACAAAGACAAACTCTTCAGCACGGGTGGGACACGAACAAGGGGACACAGGTGGAAACTTAGTACCCAGATGAGCTACAGAGACGTTAGAAAGAATGTTTTCAGTGTCAGAGTAGTTAATAAATGGAATGCACTAGGAAGTGATGTGGTAGAGGCTGACTCCTTACACAGTTTCAAATGTAGATATGATAGAGCCCAGTAGGCTCAGGAATCTGTACACCAGTTGATTGACAGTTGAGAGGCGGGACCAAAGAGCCAAAGCTCAACCCCCGCAAGCACAATTAGGTGAGTACACACACACACAGTTTCAAATGTCGATATGATAGAGCCCAGTAGGCTCATGAATCTGTACACCAGTTGATTGACAGTTGAGAGGCGGGACCAAAGAGCCAAAGCTCAACACCCGAAAGCACAAATGGGTGAGTACAAATAGGTGAGTACAAATAGGTGAGTAAACACACACACACACACACACACACACACACACACACACACACACACACACACACACACACACACACACACACACACACACACACACACACTCACACACATAACACTTATGGCTAACATAAGAACGGCCTTTAGAAACTTGTGTAAGGAATTTTTCAGAACATTATATACCACATATGTCAGACCAATCCTGGAGTATGCGGCTCCAGCATGGAGTCCATATCTAGTCAAGCATAAGACTAAAATGGAAAAGGTTCAAAGGTTTGCCACCAGACTAGTACCCGAGCTGAGAGGTATGAGCTACGAGGAGAGACTATGGGAATTAAACCTCACTTCGTTGGAAGACAGAAGAGTTAGGGGGGACATGATCACCACATTCAAGATCCTCAAGGGAATCGACAAGGTTGATAAAGACAGGCTGTTTAACACAAGGGGCACACGCACTAGGGGACACAGGTGGAAAACTGAGTGCCCAAATGAGCCACAGAGATATTAGAAAGAACTTTTTTAGTGTCAGAGTGGTTGACAAATGGAATGCATTAGGAAGTGATGTGGTGGAGGCTGATTCCATACACAGTTTCAAGTGTAGATATGATAGAGCCCAATAGGCTCAGGAACCTGAACACCTGTTGATTGACAGTTGAGAGGCGGGACCAAAGAGCCAGAGCTCAACCCCCGCAAGCACAACTAGGTGAGTACACACACACACACACACACACACACACACAGTAACAAGGATAAGGCAGGACAGAGAAGGCTGGGCAGACTGCATATTTCTTGACTGCCAAAAGGCCTTTGATACAGTTCCGCACATGAGACTGCTTTACAAACTTGAGAGGCAGGCAGGAGTAAGCGGAAAGGCCCTAGCATGGGTGAGGAACTACCTAACAGGAAGGAGCCAGAGGGTAATGGTAAGGGGCGAGAAGTCGGACTGGCGAACAGAAACGAGTGGAGTACCTCAAGGATCGGTGCTGGGCCCAATCCTCTTTCTAATTTAAGTAAATGATATGTTTACAGGAGTGAATCATGCATGTCAATATTTGCGGATGACGCAAAATTAATGAGAAGAGTTGTGACAGACGAGGATTGTAGGATCCTCCAAAAGGACTTAAACAGGTTGCAGAGATGGTCAGGGAAATGGCTACTGGAGTTCAACACCAGTAAATGTTAAGTTATGGAAATGGGATCAGGAGATAGACGACCAAAAGGACAGTACACAATGAAGGGGAACTGCCTACCGGTAACGATTCGAGAAAGAGACCTGGGAGTGGATGTGACACCTAATCTAACTCCTGAGGCACATATAAATAGGATAACGACAGCAGCGTAATCTACACTGGCGAAAATTAGAACTTCATTCAGAAACCTACGTGAGGAGGCTTTTAGGGCGCTTTACACTGCCTACGTAGTGAGACCTGTCTTAGAGTATACCGCGCCATCATGGAGCCCCCACCTGAAGAAACACATCAAGAAACTAGAGAAGGTTCAGAGGTTTGCGACGAGGCTTGTCCCAGAGTTAAGAGGGATGGGATATGAAGAACGTCTGAGGGAACTGAACCTTACGACACTAGAGAAAAGAAGGGAGAGAGGAGATATGATAGGAACATATAAAATACTCAGGGGAATTGACAAAGTGGAAATAGATGAAATGTTCACACCTAATAATAACAGAACGAGGGGACATGCGTGGAAATTGGAAACTCAGATGAGTCACAGAGATGTTAGGAAGTTTTCTTTTAGCGTGAGAGTAGTGGAAAAATGGAATGCACTTGGGGAACAGGTTGTGGAAGCAAACTCTATTCATAATTTTAAAATTAGGTATGATAGGGAAATGGGACAGGAGTCATTGCGGTAAACAACCAATGGCTGGAAAGGCGGGATCCAAGAGCCAATGCTCGATCCTGCAAGCACAAATAGGTGAGTACACACACACACACACACACACACACACACACACACACACACACACACACACACACACACAGCCTCGTAGGCCACGTAGCCTGGTGGATAGCGCGCAGGACTCATAATTCTGTGGCGCGGGTTCGATTCCCGCACGAGGCAGAAAGAAATGGGCAAAGTTTCTTTCACCCTGAATGCCCCTGTTACCTAGCAGTAAATAGGTACCTGAGAGTTAGTCAGCTGTCACGGGCTGCTTCCTGGTGTGTGTGTGTGTGTGTAGTGTGGGAAAAAAAGTAGTTAGTAAACAGTTGATTGACAGTTGAGAGGCGGCCCGAAAGAGCAAAGCTCAACCCCCGCAAACACAACTAGGTGAATACACCCACACATATACACACACAAACACACATGCAACAGACGTATCAACTATCTCCAAATAAGATCAAGAATTCGATATCGGTACACGGACAATTAGCTGACTGTGGTAAGTTGTGCCTGCAACAGTCATCGACCTCCATTTTCTTTTTTGGGATCTATGTTTGCCTCGTAGGGTATCCACAGATAGAACTCTGATTGGGCAGGCCAATAGTATTGTAAAGGTCGGTCCATGCCCAATTCCAATAAACCAGAGAGAGACGAGTTAACCGGATGTTTCAATCCTCCCTGGCGCCGAGGGTCACATCATGTGATCAGTTGGAATCAGGTCTCAACCCTTCGTCAGTTCATGTCCATGTCATCATAGACGTTTACTGGGCCAGCCAGAGGCTTAGGGCCCGCGCAGGAATGTCCCTGCAAAAAAAAATCATAGACGTAGTCGACTTGGGTATGTCATTGTCAATGGAGTAGCATCTGTGCTAGCCTGCTATTGGTCAAGCCATACAATAGACCGTTGGACAAGAGGAAACGGCAGCAAAGGCACTTTGCTTCCAAAGTGCTTTAAACGGACGTGCATTATTAGACGATACCTTGTTAGCTTTAAAAGCTGCAAAATGAACATAATAAGCTAATAGAAGAGGTACGTACTCACATCCCTGGACCTCTCATACACACTCATAACGCACTGAGCCACGTTGAATTTGGCAAGTTTTTAAACCACAAGTTCTGCAAGTCCAACTAAAAGCTTAAAATGCACCATCACGTACCACCACTATGCAAATCAGGATGGTAGAAATAGCCTAAGCTACTCTATCCCTTAGAGATGTATTTTATTGTCTCAATAACCGTACCTGAACTATGAAAATCTTACGATATACTCACCCACACTAAGCTGTACGTTGTGATATTCTCCACCTGGCGACCTGGTCAATGTACAAGAAAATCACAAAGCCATATGTGACAAAACATTTAGGCAATTAAGTGTGTTGAAACTCCCACCACAATGCAACAATATTTACTCAAAACCCTAAAATGATTTAGGACACAAAGAAATGAAACAGACGGTGCTAGTAGTTTGGTGGAGTTCATTCGTCCATGTCCTCATAATCCACCTCTCCCAGTGCTATAGTCATAATTATCCTCATTATTACCTTAACTTATCTGTCAGTAGCGGATATTTAGCGGCGGGCAACGAAGACAAGAAGTTATAGCTGAAAAATTACTAACAGTAAATACCGGAACCCGCACTTAGATTTATAAAGACGACGTTTCAAGTCCTAACTAAGCAAGAAAAGGGAGGAAGCAATTACTAGACATGAGAGATGAGGTGAAATTAAAATAAGTTTATTGAGGTAAAATACACACAAAGGGGTGAGGAAGCTATTCTCACCACAATCTGTACAACGTGTCCATACATAAATAGACACACATCACAAACAATATACATATTACCGAACTTTCTGAGAGATAAACATATACATTTCTTCCTTTACACATGTAGTATATTACCAGACGTATGAGGGTGAAATGACGCGAGGAGTAAGTGAGAAACAATTAGTAAAAAGCAAATCTTAAGGAATGTGATGGAAGGAAAATGTACACAAGAGCAGAGACGGTATCTTCCCTATTGTTGTGTGGCATCTGTCGGCGTCTCCGGCGTTTCCTGATGGTGGGTAGGGGATAAGGAGGGCTGAGGGCAGGCCTTGACTGGCGCCTCCCCCTCCCCCCCCGAAAGGGGAGTACAAGCTGTCTGGATATCTCTTAATATCTCTCGTGCTCTCTCTCATTTCACTTAATTCTCTCTTTCTCATTATCATATAAAGTAATAATAATAATAATCATTATTATTACATTATATGAATAAAGTAATATATTTTTATACCCCCCTCCCCCCCCAGCTAAGTCCATATTCTCTTTCATAATATATAAAATTATGAAAGTGAAAATACTGAAAGTTTTTTTTATTAATACATTAGGTACATCCGCATTTGTGCAGCTACCCTAGACTATATAAAGGGGAGTACAGTGTGTCAAAAAGCAAGATACGTGGTGCTCAAAAATACCCATCACACACAATGGTTAGTCTGGGAAAGTATTTAAGGATTTGTTTTTAAACTCTTCAGGAACCTCACTCAATATGTCATACTCGTCAGGAATTGAATCCTTGAGGATTGGATTGGTGGGAGTTAATAGTTACAAATATTTCCTAAATAATATAACTTAGGACTACCCCAACCAGCAGAAGGTTATCAGGGATCCCAGACCGTTGCCCTACAATTTTTAGTAAGGTTGGACCCATGCTTATGTCCTCCTGCTTCGGACAGACTAATACACAGATATTTTATATAAGCTTGGCCTTCGTGTGGCGATCTAGAAAGGCCTTTCTTGCCTTTCGTCAATATATCCTTCCTGCCTCTCATCAGTTATTTCATTTCTTCTCTCTCTCCCCTCATTCACATTTTCCATAGATCTCTCTCCCCCTCTCACTAATTCTCTCTCTATCAGTTCAGGTCAATAAACAGATTTTTATCATTAGTGTCGGTCCATCGGAAAATTTCGCTTGACATTGA
>NC_091205.1:7063073-7120573 GCF_040958095.1 Procambarus clarkii | reverse complement strand
CATTACCCCTTCAACCATCACTACTCTAACCATCACCCCTCCAACCATCACCCCTCCAACCATCACCCCTCCAACCATCACTACTCTAACCATTATTCCTTCAACCATCACCACTCAAACTATACCATTACCCCTTCAACCATCACTACTCTAACCATCACCCCTCAAACCATCACTACTCTAACCATCACACCTCCAACCATCACCCCTCCAACCATCACCCCTCCAACCATCACCCCTCCAACCATCACCCCTCCAACCATCACCCCTCCAACCATCACCCCTCTAACCATCACCCCTCCAACCATCACCCCTCCAACCATCACTGCTTCAACCATCACCCCTCCAACCATCACCCCGCCAACCATCACCCCTCCAACCATCACTGCTTCAACCATCACCCCTCCAACCATCACCCCTCCAACCATCATTGCTTCAACCATCACCCCTCCAACCATCACCCCGCCAACCATCACCCCTCCAACCATCACTGCTTCAACCATCACCCCTCCAACCATCACCCCTCCAACCATCACCCTTTCAAACTTCACCCCTCCAACCTTCACCTCTCCAACCATCACCCCATCAACCATCACCCCTCCAACCATCACCCCTCCAACCATTTCCCCTCCAACCATCACCCCTCCAACCATCACTGCTTCAACCATCACCCCGCCAACCATCACCCCGCCAACCATCATCCCTCCAACCATCACCCCTCCAACCATCACCCCTCCAACCATCACCCCGACAACCATCATCTCTCCAACCATCCCCCCTCCAACCATCACCCCGCCAACCATCACCCCTCCAACCATCACCCCGCCAACCATCACCCCTCCAACCATCACCCCTCCAACCATCACCCCTCCAACCATCACCCTCCAACCATCACCCCGCCAACCATCACCCCTCCAACCATCACCCCGCCAACCATCACCCCTCCAACCATCACCCCTCCAACCATCACCCCTCCTACCATCACCCCTCAAACCATCACCCCTCCAACCATCACCCCTCAAACCATCACCCCTCAAACCATCAACCATCACTGCTTCAGACTTTACCCCGCCAACCATCACCCCTCCAACCATCACCCCTCCAACCATCACCCCGCCAACCATCACCCCTCAAACCATCACCCCTCAAACCATCAACCATCACTGCTTCAGACTTTACCCCGCCAACCATCACCCCTTCAACCATCACTGCTTCAGACTTTACCCCGCCAACCATCACCCCTCCAACCATCACTGCTTCAGACTTTACCCCGCCAACCATCACCCCTCCAACCATCACTGCTTCAGACTTTACCCCGCCAACCATCACCCCTTCAACCATCACTGCTTCAGACTTTACCCCGCCAACCATCACCCCTTCAACCATCACTGCTTCAGACTTCACCCCTCCAACCATCACTGCTTTAGACTTCACCCCGCCAACTATCACTGCTTCAGACTTCACCCCTCCAACCATCACTGCTTCAGACTTCACCCCTCCAACCATCACTGCTTCAGACTTCACCCCGCCAACCATCACCCCCTTCAAGTATTTTTCTCGCCATCCAACTCACCTCAAACCTTCTACCCTCAGACCATGATGCTCCAAACATGATTTCCCGCAACCATTATGTCACCAACAATCACTCCTCCAATCGACAATTACCAGACCTTCATTCCTCTTACCATCACTCTTTCGACCATCATCCTCCAACCATTACTCCAACTATCATCCTCCAACCATTACTCCAACTATCATCCTCCAACCATTACTCCAACTATCATCCCCCAACCATTACTCCAACTATCATCCCCCAACCATTACTCCAACTATCATCCTCCAACCATTACTCCAACTATCATCCTCCAACCATTACTCCAACTATCATCCTCCAACCATTACTCCAACTATCATCCCCCAACCATTACTCCAACTATCATCCTCCAACCATTACTCCAACTATCATCCTCCAACCATTACTCCAACTATCATCCTCCAACCATTACTCCAACTATCATCCCCCAACCATTACTCCAACTATCATCCCCCAACCATTACTCCAACTATCATCCTCCAACCATTACTCCAACTATTATCCCACCAACCATTACTCCAACTATCATACTACCAACCATTACTCCAACTATCATCCCACCAACCATTACTCCAACTATCATCCCACCAACCATTACTCCAACTATCATCCTCCAACCATTACTCCAACTATCATCCCCCAACTATTACTCCAACTATCATCCTCCATCCATTACTCCAACTATCATCCCCCAGCTATTACTCCAACTATCATCCTCCAACCATTACTCCAACTATCATCCTCCAACCATTACTCCAACTATCATCCTCCAACCATTACTCCAATTATCATCCCCCAACCATTACTCCAACTATCATCCTCCAACCATTACTCCAACTATCATCCCACCAACCATTACTCCAACTATCATCCTCCAACCATTACTCCAACTATCATCCCACCAACCATTACTCCAACTATCATCCTCCAACCATTACTCCAACTATCATCCCACCAACCATTACTCCAACTATCATCCCCCAACCATTACTCCAACTATCATCCCCCAACCATTACTCCAACTATCATCCTCCAACCATTACTCCAACTATCATCCCACCAACCATTACTCCAACTATCATCCCACCAACCATTACTCCAACTATCATCCTCCAACCATTACTCCAACTATCATCCCACCAACCATTACTCCAACTATCATCCCCCAACCATTACTCCAACTATCATCCCCCAACCATTACTCCAACTATCATCCCCCAACCATTACTCCAACTATCATCCTCCAACCATTACTCCAACTATCATCCCACCAACTATTACTCCAACTATCATCCCCCAACCATTACTCCAACTATCATCCTCCAACCATTACTCCAACTATCATCCCACCAACTATTACTCCAACTATCATCCCACCAACCTCGCTTTAAAGTATTCTTATGCCTGTTACTCTCTTCAGAAATTTTTACCTCTACTCATATAATCTTCCTCTCCAATACTTCCATCCAATTCGAAACTTCCTTTTCATTTCACTAGTTACAAACAAACCTCTAACCATGACATCAATCAATGTCCAACCATACAGCTAGCTACCATGTAGTCTGTTACCTCTCCAGTTAGTTCCCCGAAAGCCTCACTCCAACGACCATAACTCTCCAACCACCATCTCCATCACCTCTCATAATTCCTTGAGTTTTCTTGACTCAGTCGTCAACTCACCACTAATCTCTCCACCATCCTCTATTACCACTTGGTTCCGTCTTCGCCTCCTCTCAGCTGACCTCATACATGTCTCACTTATGTCTTTTTTTCTTTCCCCTCATCTTTAACCTCCCTTCCTTCCTCTCATCTCTCAGTTCCCTCCCACACCTCACACTCCTGTAATTTCACTCTCACTGACCACTTATTTTCCTCCATCTGTCTTCTGTTCCACTTTACTCATATAACCCAATTCATTTTCTCACGTTTACATTATCTATTTCAATTATTTAGTTTGTTTTAAGACTTAACTATTATTTCTTTCTATTTGACATGTCGTCATGTCTTAGCATTACGTACTTTCCTGTGGTCAATATATCTCATGGGTCATTTTCCTTCGCCTCCCTCTCCCTTCTATCACATCTTCACTTGGTCTCTCTCCTACTCAATCTTTCTCTTCATTCATTTATGCCAAGAATATAAGGAATGTCTTAAGTGTATATCCGAAGAATCTGTCACTAAATTTTAAGACATGGTATTTTTAGAGTGATATAAAAAAGTGACACATACATTTACTTCAAAAGTTTCAGTACAAAAAGAGGAGGTATAAAATGATCAGTACCGACATATTATTGATCAATTAAATTGAGATGTATTTGTGTGTTTCAAACCGTCGTTCTATTATATGAAATTATTATATTTGCAGATTTAAAAATATAAATACAGATGCATCGTGCACTGTTGAATAAGAAACTAGCGTTTGTAATCCTGCCTCTGGAGTTGCATGTCAGTGAGTGTCTGGGCCTCTCTAGGTCAGGGAGTCTGACACCCCGAGAGTTGAACATTATTGTTCTTGATCTACTTTCTCGCTGTGATTGAAAAAAAAATTCTTACGGGAAGCATATTGGCAAAATATGGAATTAATGAAAACTGATTCGATTTCAATCAAACTTTTATGATAAGTTGTAAATGAAATTGGCTTCAACTGGTCCAAGTCTCGGCATCGTAGCATAAATAGGAAGGAAGAAAACAAATATTTAATTATGTGTCAAATTTTCCAAAATGTTCAAAAATTAACATCAAACACAAGTGTCAACTGAAATAATGTCTATGACTCAGCTATCACAATAGCATGTAATAAAAAATTAAAAATTAGTTTTATAAAAAAAATTTTGTTAAAAAAAATAGATTTTTTTTCTTATTTATTTATCGTGTGATATGCATGAAACTTATACACCTGACTGCACGTAATTCGTTCTGTAAAGGTAACAATTTTGGAAGAAACTGGTTGATGTTAACCTCAGCCACAGATGGCACCACCTTAGATTTCATTTCATCATTACTTTCTTTAAAGTAACATAAACGTAACTACTCCCCTTTGACATTTTATTCAATTTACATCAAACCTCCACCTTGTAGTTTATGTCTCTACAATCCGTAAGGAGCGTTTTTCCGTAAGTTCATTTATTGATTTTTATAAATAGTAATAAACATGATATATTTGCTGAATTTTTGGGGGGAACTTTGACTATTTGTATTAGTCAAACTAAACATATTTTGGAAAATCCAGTAAAACAAATCCTCAATTATACGCTAACGTGGTAGACGAGTGTCATAGAAATGATTTCATTTAAAACTTGTGGTGGTCGTAAATTGTTGAAAATGTGTTAAATTCGTTGACAAAAATATCCCTTTCTATTCAGTCTGTGATACTGAAACTTAGAACAGTTGCGGCTTTTTTCATATACAACTAACCAGAAAAGTTGATATTAATTAACTTTTAATATTCTCAGACGCCCCTTTAAGCGTAATAAAATATTAATGTTATATTTTGATGAATGTATTGAAGAAGAAAAGACCAGTTTACTGAAGGGACGATTTCTATGTTTCCAAATTCTCACAGACTTTGCCAAAAGCAAGTCCTGAAATTTCGGATAAAGAACGACCTTCAAGATTTATTTTAATTAATAAAATATATTTTGATTATCTTTCCGGCATTAACGCTAATCCCTTCAATAATGACTCCTCCATTTATAACCCCGCGAACCATCTTCTACCCAATTATAACAATTCCCACTATCATCTCTCGTATTATAGCCTCTTCAATCAACATCCATCTAATTGTAACCTTTCTAATCATTCCTCTTCCAATCGTCACCCCTTCATCTATTACCTTTTCAGCCTCCACCCCTCCTTCCATCACCCCTCCAACCACCACCCCCTCAAACCACCACCCCCTCAAACAATCACCCCTCCAACCATCACCCCTCCAACCATCACCTCTCCAACCATCACCCTTCCAACCATCACCTCTCCAACCACCACCCCTCCAAACCTCACTCCTCCAAACCTCACCCTTCCAACCATCACTCCCTACAATCCGCACCTCTCCAACCATCACTCCTCCAACCATCACCCCCTCCAACCATCACTCCCTCCAACCATCACCCCTCCATCCATCACCCCTCCAATTATAACCCCTCCAACCACCACCCCTCCAACCATCAACCCTCCAATTATCACCCCTCCATCCATCATCTCACCAACCATCACCTCTCCAACCATCACCACCTCCAAACCTCACCTCTCCAAACCTCACCCCTCCAAACCTCAGGCCTCCAAAACACACCCCTCCAAACCTCATTCCTCCACTCCTCATCCCTCCAAACCTCAACCCTTAACTTCCCCCTCCACACCTCACACCTCCACACCTTACCCCTCCAAACCTCACCCATCCAAACCTCACCCCTCCCAACCTCATCCCTCCCAACCTCATCCCGCCACACCTTACCCCTGCAAACCTCACCCCTCCAAACCTCACCTCTCCACACCTTACCCCTCCAAACCTCACCCCTCCACATCTCTACCCCTCTTAACCTCACCCCTCCAATCATCACCTCTCTAACCATCACCCCTCCAAACCTCACTCCTCCAAACCTCACCCCTCCAAACTTCACCTCTCCACACCTCACCCCTACAAACCTCACCCCTGCACAACTTACCCCTCCAACCCTCCCCCTCCACACCTCACCCCTCCAAACGTCTCCCCTCCAAACCTCCCCCATCCACACATTACCCCTACAAACCTTATCCCTCCACACCTTATCCCTCCAAACCTCACCCCTTTAAAACTCACTCCTCCAAACCTTATTCCTCCACTTCTCATCCCTCCAAACCTCAACTCCCAACCTACCCCTCCACACCTCACCCCCTCCACACCTCACCCCCTCCAAACCTCACCCCTCCACACCTTACCTTTCCAAACCTCACCCCTCCACACCTCACCCCTCCAAACCTCACCCCTCCACACCTCACCCCTCCAAACCTCACCCCTCCACACCTTACCCCTCCAAATCTCACCCCTCCACACCTCACCCCTCCAAACCTCACCCCTCCAAACCTCCCCCCTCCACACCTTACCCCTCCAAACCTCACCCCTCCAAACCTCCCCCCTCCAAACCTCACCCCTTGTCGGAAAATCCGACAGCATTTAATATATCATACAGATAATAGCTGTATTGTATAAACAAGTTACCCATAGAAAACGTAACTTGTAGTGGAATTACCGTCTATAGAAAACGGGATATCATCACCACATACTATTATAAATCACCACCTATTATGGTGGGAATTATTCTTAAATACATTAGTCTTTGGACTTTACCATCATAAAAACATCTCATATAAATTAACCTAATTATCAGTATTAAAGTAGAGTAAATGTGACCCTTCTATCACTTATTGACATCTGGACAATGTACGCTAGGCGTCAGGGTAAGGGAGGGCAGCCATTGTTTATACTAGACCAGAGGCGCAGGGAGCAATTCAGCTCCTGTTAATTTTATTTGGACGAAGTGTTATGGAAACCAAAGGTGTACCATTATCACACGCTGTCAACAAATTCGAGTTAAGTGTCTTTCCGAAACCCGTTTATCTATCATTAGTGGCCATTAATGTCATTGGGTAGGGTGGCCCAGTTAGATCACGAAATCGCCTCATACTAAAGGTAATTAAGCCAGGTCTTCATTGTTCCATACACAGTGTTTCTCTGATATACCTGTCATATATAGGATTCTGGCTTTACAGTTAGCGCCCTTTTGACAGGTCAAGAAGAGGAAGCATGCTTAGTGCATCAGTTACCAGGGTGATGGAAGCTACCTCAAAGAGGGAAAATGTGGTGTCTACACCCTAGTTATACCTGGTGGACTAACCTGCTGTACTATAAGATAAGGAACCTCTTCAATGTATGTAGTCTAATACTGTAGTTTGATTGGCTGCATATATAAATTAATTTAATATAAACCCCCCTAATGTGTAGAGGATCGATTTGTGAGATTATGACATTATTGCAGAAATACAGTCCACTTATCATTATACAAATTGCTATCGAAGTATATAAATTAACGTAAATATAAATTCATATAAATTAAATAAATATAAATCTCACAGGTCGGTTCCCACATTATTTGGTCATCTTCGAACCAGATGACGGATTATTTGATCCTTTGAACCCACATTTGGTCATCTTAGTACCGGATGAACCAGTTAACCAGTGGATTCATTAAATATACTAGTGCAGTGTGATTTAAACAAAGCCAGCAGTCAATGACGGCGGCGTTGACTCGTGCGAGTTCACGAGCCCCGCTCAGTTCAGATCAGCCTTAGTCAGCGGTTTCATGTACACCCACAGATTTGGTGGCGTGTTATTCTGTGAAATGACAGCGCTAATATAGAAGCCAGCCAAATTAGTGGCTGTGTCCTCGCAAGATTGTTCACGGATTTTGTGGTGTTAAATTTCGCGAGAGATTATCCACGAATTTTGTGGACTTTATTTTGCGAGGTCACTAATAACATTTAATACTTCTTGATAATATTAGAAGTTTCATAGAGGCTAATTAAGAGGCTATTATCAATAATTGTGTATATTATTTCTCCAAAATAGAGAATTATTTAATATATATTGCACTAGTGATCACAGTATAATATTTACTAATTGCCAACCCACAACAGGGTAGGATATTAACATTGACTAGTTGAACTATTATCGTTCATCCTAGTCCCATTATTACCATAGTCAGTTGTACTATATTGAACAACCTAACACCATTAATGAATGGTCCAGACCCTATTTTGAGTGTAATTTTTATCAACTCGAGTTGAGTTGTGTATATATAATAATTTACTTATGACCATTACACCTTTGAGTGATTAATTAGTGTCTCTACCATCCTAGGGTGATATAGAAGAGCTAACCTAAAGGTACTTCCAGTGACACTGGTTTATCACTCAAATCATTAGTGTGTATGATTGTATATATATAATGTGTATTAATTTTAAGTGCTAACCTCTAGTAGAGGTAGGATTATTGCCTAGTGAGTGCAGAATTTACCCTAGGCTACCATTAGTACTTGCTCACAATTTATGAGCCAGTGGTGCCCAATTAACAAGTCACCATGACTAATCCACAGAAAGCAAAGCGTGCTTTAGTAGCAAGCAAACGCCAACTAACAAGAGATCTCAACCAATATGAACAGTTGTTATATGAGTCTGTAATTAATTATCGTCGGTTGAAAATACCACTGTTACAGATTTAAACCCAATTGCATATATTGAAAGCAAATAGGAAATCTTACCAAAATCAGGTCCACGATGACGTAGTAGTTGAAGATGTGGAACCATTCCTGTCTGACCTAGCACAATATGAAGAAGAAACTCAAGTCAGGTTGGAACATTTACACAGGATAATTGAATCAGAACCATTAGCCAGTACATCAAATAAAGTAGATAATGTTATGGATGATCTGGATCTTTTTGAGAATAAATGTCAAGCCAGATTAGATCCTTTAATCAACAAGGATAAAGCTTCACCCAGTAAAGCTTCACCCAATAATATACCACCAGAAATTAAGCAGTTCTCAGACAATTTATCCACAGTCTCTGTGGTTTCTGAAAACCCAATACCTGAAGCTACTAAGTTAACATGCCTCCAAACTAGAGGTGAAGCTGAACCAGTAGTAGAAAATGTAAATGAAAATAGCGACAGCACTAATTTCCCAGTCCAGCTTCCTAGGGATAATGCTGGCAATGAGAAAACTGTCATACATCTAGTACTACAATTGCTGGACTTACCTCAACCTGATCAGACTGCTGACTCATTACAATCCTTCAGCATGGAGTTTGAGTCACTACTGAGAACATTCAGTCTTAAGGTTGATATAACTACTAGTGAATGGATGACCAAAGTAGTCCTTCAACGAAAATTGTCCAGCGATATACTAGATGAATTATATGCACATCAACATAACACCATCCTGACAGTACAGGACATCACTGAAGGTTTGCATTCCATCATAAACAAACGACGAGCAAATAAGGAATTTAAAGCCTCATGCAAGCCTTCAGAAATAGAAAATAATAGTCAATTAAAGGGTAAACCAACAACCCCAAATAAACATCAGCCAATTACTCTAACATCAAGTTGCAGAAAATCTGGCAATGCAGCAGCATCCTCCAAGCCTACTGTTACTAGTTCACCCAAAACGGTAACTTCAAAACGTGCAGTAGGCTGGGGGACATGTATGTTCTGCAAAAAGAAACATTCAACATACTGTTGTGCTAATTATCCAACCAGAGACACTCGTATGGAGCGACTCCAGGAATTAGGGAGATGTTCGAGGTGTCTCAAGTCACACAACATAGACTATTGTGATACCCAATTCAACACCTGCAACAGGTGTAGAAGAGGTAGGCACCATGCAGCACTGTGCAAATATACGAAATTAACGTATTCAAGACCCAAGGTGGAAGATAGTATTCCCACCTCAGTACAGTGGACCTGATTTTAGTAAGATTTCCTATTTGCTTTCAATATATGCAATTGGGTTTAAATCTGTAACAGTGGTATTTTCAACCGACGATAATTAATTACAGGCTCATATAACAACTGTTCATATTGGTTGAGATCTCTTGTTAGTTGGCGTTTGCTTGCTACTAAAGCACGCTTTGCTTTCTGTGGATTAGTCATGGTGACTTGTTAATTGGGCACCACTGGCTCATAAATTGTGAGCAAGTACTAATGGTAGCCTAGGGTAAATTCTGCACTCACTAGACAATAATCCTACCTCTACTAGAGGTTAGCACTTAAAATTAATACACATTATATATATACAATCATACACACTAATGATTTGAGTGATAAACCAGTGTCACTGGAAGTACCTTTAGGTTAGCTCTTCTATATCACCCTAGGATGGTAGAGACACTAATTAATCACTCAAAGGTGTAATGATCATAAGTAAATTATTATATATACACAACTCAACTCGAGTTGATAAAAATTACACCCAAAATAGGGTCTGGACCATTCATTAATGGTGTTAGGTTGTTCAATATAGTACAACTGACTATGGTAATAATGGGACTAGGATGAACGATAATAGTTCAACTAGTCAATGTTAATATCCTACCCTGTTGTGGGTTGGCAATTAGTAAATATTATACTGTGATCACTAGTGCAATATATATTAAATAATTCTCTATTTTGGAGAAATAATATACACAATTATTGATAATAGCCTCTTAATTAGCCTCTATGAAACTTCTAATATTATCAAGAAGTATTAAATGTTATTAGTGACCTCGCAAAATAAAGTCCACAAAATTCGTGGATAATCTCTCGCGAAATTTAACACCACAAAATCCGTGAACAATCTTGCGAGGACACAGCCACTAATTTGGCTGGCTTCTATATTAGCGGTGTCATTTCACAGAATAACACGCCACCAAATCTGTGGGTGTACATGAAACCGCTGACTAAGGCTGATCTGAACTGAGCGGGGCTCGTGAACTCGCACGAGTCAACGCCGCCGTCATTGACTGCTGGCTTTGTTTAAATCACACTGCACTAGTATATTTAATGAATCCACTGGTTAACTGGTTCATCCGGTACTAAGATGACCAAATGTGGGTTCAAAGGATCAAATAATCCGTCATCTGGTTCGAAGATGACCAAATAATGTGGGAACCGACCTGTGAGATTTATATTTATTTAATTTATATGAATTTATATTTACGTTAATTTATATACTTCGATAGCAATTTGTATAATGATAAGTGGACTGTATTTCTGCAATAATGTCATAATCTCACAAATCGATCCTCTACACATTAGGGGGGTTTATATTAAATTAATTTATATATGCAGCCAATCAAACTACAGTATTAGACTACATACATTGAAGAGGTTCCTTATCTTATAGTACAGCAGGTTAGTCCACCAGGTATAACTAGGGTGTAGACACCACATTTTCCCTCTTTGAGGTAGCTTCCATCACCCTGGTAACTGATGCACTAAGCATGCTTCCTCTTCTTGACCTGTCAAAAGGGCGCTAACTGTAAAGCCAGAATCCTATATATGACAGGTATATCAGAGAAACACTGTACATGGAACAATGAAGACCTGGCTTAATTACCTTTAGTATGAGGCGATTTCGTGATCTAACTGGGCCACCCTACCCAATGACATTAATGGCCACTAATGATAGATAAACGGGTTTCGGAAAGACACTTAACTCGAATTTGTTGACAGCGTGTGATAATGGTACACCTTTGGTTTCCATAACACTTCGTCCAAGTAAAATTAACAGCAGCTGAATTGCTCCCTGCGCCTCTGGTCTAGTATAAACAATGGCTGCCCTCCCTTACCCTGACGCCTAGCGTACATTGTCCAGATGTCAATAAGTGATAGAAGGGTCACATTTACTCTACTTTAATACTGATAATTAGGCAAATTTATATGAGATGTTTTTATGATGGTAAAGTCCAAAGACTAATGTGTTTAAGAATAATTCCAACCATAATAGGTGGTGATTTATAATAGTATGTGGTGATGATATCCCGTTTTCTATAGACGGTAATTCCACTACAAGTTACGTTTTCTATGGGTAACTTGTTTATACAATACAGCTATTATCTGTATGATATATTAAATGCTGTCGGATTTTCCGACAAGGGGGTGAGGTTTGGAGGGGTTAGGTGTGGAGGGGGGAGGTTTGGAGGGGTGAGGTTTGGAGGGGTAAGGTGTGGAGGGGGGAGGTTTGGAGGGGTGAGGTTTGGAGGGGTGAGGTTTGGAGGGGTGAGGTGTGGAGGGGTGAGATTTGGAGGGTAAGGTGTGGAGGGGTGAGGTTTGGAGGGGTGAGGTGTGGAGGGGTGAGGTTTGGAGGGGTGAGGTGTGGAGGGGTGAGGTTTGGAGGGGTGAGGTGTGGAGGGGTGAGGTTTGGAGGGGTGAGGTTTGGAAAGGTAAGGTGTGGAGGGGTGAGGTTTGGAGGGGGTGAGGTGTGGAGAGGTAGGTTGGGAGTTGAGGTTTGGAGGGATGAGAAGTGGAGGAATAAGGTTTGGAGGAGTGAGTTTTAAAGGGGTGAGGTTTGGAGGGATAAGGTGTGGAGGGATAAGGTTTGTAGGGGTAATGTGTGGATGGGGGAGGTTTGGAGGGGAGACGTTTGGAGGGGTGAGGTGTGGAGGGGGAGGTTTGGAGGGGTAAGTTGTGCAGGGGTGAGGTTTGTAGGGGTGAGGTGTGGAGAGGTGAAGTTTGGAGGGGTGAGGTTTGGAGGAGTGAGGTTTGGAGGGGTGATGGTTAGAGAGGTGATGATTGGAGGGGTGAGGTTAAGAGGGGTAGAGATGTGGAGGGGTGAGGTTTGGAGGGGTAAGGTGTGGAGAGGTGAGGTTTGGAGGGGTGAGGTTTGCAGGGGTAAGGTGTGGCGGGATGAGGTTGGGAGGGATGAGGTTGGGAGGGGTGAGGTTTGGATGGGTGAGGTTTGGAGGGGTAAGGTGTGGAGGTGTGAGGTGTGGAGGGGGAGGTTAAGGGTTGAGGTTTGGAGGGATGAGGAGTGGAGGAATGAGGTTTGGAGGGGTGTGTTTTGGAGGAATGAGGTTTGGAGGGGTGAGGTTTAGTGGGGGAGGTTGAGGGGCTGAGGTTTGGAGGCCTGAGGTTTGGAGGGGTGAGGTTTGGAGAGGTGAGGTTTGGAGGTGGTGATGGTTAGAGAGGTGATGGTTGGTGAGATGATAGATGGAGGGGTGATAATTGGAGGGTTGATGGTTGGAGGGGTGGTGGTTGGAGGGGTTATAATTGGAGGGGTGATGGATGGAGGGGTGATGGTTGGAGGGAGTGATGGTTGGAGGGGGTGATGGTTGGAGGAGTGATGGTTGGAGAGGTGCGGATTGTAGGGAGTGATGGTTGGAAGGGTGAGGTTTGGAGGAGTGAGGTTTGGAGGGGTGGTGGTTGGAGAGGTGATGGTTGGAAGGGTGATGGTTGGAGAGGTGATGGTTGGAGGGGTGATGGTTGGAGGGGTGATGGTTGGAGGGGTGATTGTTTGAGGGGGTGGTGGTTTGAGGGGGTGGTGGTTGGAGGGGTGATGGAAGGAGGGGTGGAGGCTGAAAAGGTAATAGATGAAGGGGTGACGATTGGAAGAGGAATGATTAGAAAGGTTACAATTAGATGGATGTTGATTGAAGAGGTTATAATACGAGAGATGATAGTGGGAATTGTTATAATTGGGTAGAAGATGGTTGGCGGGGTTATAAATGGAGGAGTCATTATTGAAGGGATTAACGTTAATGCCGGAAAGATAATCAAAATGTATTTTAATAATTAAAATAAATCTTGAAGGTCGTTCTTTATCCGAAATTTCAGGACTTGCTTTTGGCAAAGTCTGTGAGAATTTGGAAACATAGAAATCGTCCCTTCAGTAAACTGGTCTTTTCTTCTTCAATACATTCATCAAAATATAACATTAATATTTTATTACGCTTAAAGGGGCGTCTGAGAATATTAAAAGTTAATTAATATCAACTTTTCTGGTTAGTTGTATATGAAAAAAGCCGCAACTGTTCTAAGTTTCAGTATCACAGACTGAATAGAAAGGGATATTTTTGTCAACGAATTTAACACATTTTCAACAATTTACGACCACCACAAGTTTTAAATGAAATCATTTCTATGACACTCGTCTACCACGTTAGCGTATAATAGAGGATTTGTTTTACTGGATTTTCCAAAATATGTTTAGTTTGACTAATACAAATAGTCAAAGTTCCCCCAAAAAATTCAGCAAATATATCATGTTTATTACTATTTATAAAAATCAATAAATGAACTTACGGAAAAACGCTCCTTACGGATTGTAGAGACATAAACTACAAGGTGGAGGTTTGATGTAAATTGAATAAAATGTCAAAGGGGAGTAGTTACGTTTATGTTACTTTAAAGAAAGTAATGATGAAATGAAATCTAAGGTGGTGCCATCTGTGGCTGAGGTTAACATCAACCAGTTTCTTCCAAAATTGTTACCTTTACAGAACGAATTACGTGCAGTCAGGTGTATAAGTTTCATGCATATCACACGATAAATAAATAAGGAAAAAAATCTATTTTTTTAACAAAATTTTTTTTATAAAACTAATTTTTAATTTTTTATTACATGCTATTGTGATAGCTGAGTCATAGACATTATTTCAGTTGACACTTGTGTTTGATGTTAATTTTTGAACATTTTGGAAAATTTGACACATAATTAAATATTTGTTTTCTTCCTTCCTATTTATGCTACGATGCCGAGACTTGGACCAGTTGAAGCCAATTTCATTTACAACTTATCATAAAAGTTTGATTGAAATCGAATCAGTTTTCATTAATTCCATATTTTGCCAATATGCTTCCCGTAAGAATTTTTTTTTCAATCACAGCGAGAAAGTAGATCAAGAACAATAATGTTCAACTCTCGGGGTGTCAGACTCCCTGACCTAGAGAGGCCCAGACACTCACTGACATGCAACTCCAGAGGCAGGATTACAAACGCTAGTTTCTTATTCAACAGTGCACGATGCATCTGTATTTATATTTTTAAATCTGCAAATATAATAATTTCATATAATAGAACGACGGTTTGAAACACACAAATACATCTCAATTTAATTGATCAATAATATGTCGGTACTGATCATTTTATACCTCCTCTTTTTGTACTGAAACTTTTGAAGTAAATGTATGTGTCACTTTTTTATATCACTCTAAAAATACCATGTCTTAAAATTTAGTGACAGATTCTTCGGATATACACTTAAGACATTCCTTATATTCTTGGCATAAATGAATGAAGAGAAAGATTGAGTAGGAGAGAGACCAAGTGAAGATGTGATAGAAGGGAGAGGGAGGCGAAGGAACATGACCCATGAGATATATTGACCACAGGAAAGTACGTAATGCTAAGACATGACGACATGTCAAATAGAAAGAAATAATAGTTAAGTCTTAAAACAAACTAAATAATTGAAATAGATAATGTAAACGTGAGAAAATGAATTGGGTTATATGAGTAAAGTGGAACAGAAGACAGATGGAGGAAAGTAAGTGGTCAGTGAGAGTGAAATTACAGGAGTGTGAGGTGTGGGAGGGAACTGAGAGATGAGAGGAAGGAAGGGAGGTTAAAGATGAGGGGAAAGAAAACAAGACATAAGTGAGACATGTATGAGGTCAGCTGAGAGGAGGCGAAGACGGAACCAAGTGGTAATAGAGGATGGTGGAGAGATTAGTGGTGAGTTGACGACTGAGTCAAGAAAACTCAAGGAGTTATGAGAGGTGATGGAGATGGTGGTTGGAGAGTTATGGTCGTTGGAGTGAGGCTTTCGGGGAACTAACTGGAGAGGTAACAGACTACATGGTAGCTAGCTGTATGGTTGGACATTGATTGATGTCATGGTTAGAGGTTTGTTTGTAACTAGTGAAATGAAAAGGAAGTTTCGAATTGGATGGAAGTATTGGAGAGGAAGATTATATGAGTAGAGGTAAAAATTTCTGAGGAGAATAACAGGCATAAGAATACTTTAAAGCGAGGTTGGTGGGATGATAGTTGGAGTAATGGTTGGTGGGATGATAGTTGGAGTAATGGTTGGAGGATGATAGTTGGAGTAATGGTTGGGGGATGATAGTTGGAGTAATAGTTGGTGGGATGATAGTTGGAGTAATGGTTGGTGGGATGATAGTTGGAGTAATGGTTGGTGGGATGATAGTTGGAGTAATGGTTGGAGGATGATAGTTGGAGTAATGGTTGGGGGATGATAGTTGGAGTAATGGTTGGGGGATGATAGTTGGAGTAATGGTTGGTGGGATGATAGTTGGAGTAATGGTTGGAGGATGATAGTTGGAGTAATGGTTGGTGGGATGATAGTTGGAGTAATGGTTGGAGGATGATAGTTGGAGTAATGGTTGGTGGGATGATAGTTGGAGTAATGGTTGGAGGATGATAGTTGGAGTAATGGTTGGGGGATGATAATTGTAGTAATGGTTGGAGGATGATAGTTGGAGTAATGGTTGGAGGATGATAGTTGGAGTAATGGTTGGAGGATGATACTTGGAGTAATGGTTGGGGGATGATAGTTGGAGTAATGGTTGGAGGATGATAGTTGGAGTAATGGTTGGGGGATGATAGTTGGAGTAATGGTTGGAGGATGATAGTTGGAGTAATGGTTCGTGGGATGATAGTTGGAGTAATGGTTGGTGGGATGATAGTTGGAGTAATGGTTGGTGGGATGATAGTTGGAGTAATGGTTGGTGGGATAATAGTTGGAGTAATGGTTGGAGGATGATAGTTGGAGTAATGGTTGGGGGATGATAGTTGGAGTAATGGTTGGGGGATGATAGTTGGAGTAATGGTTGGAGGATGATAGTTGGAGTAATGGTTGGGGGATGATAGTTGGAGTAATGGTTGGAGGATGATAGTTGGAGTAATGGTTGGGGGATGATAGTTGGAGTAATGGTTGGAGGATGATAGTTGGAGTAATGGTTGGGGGATGATAGTTGGAGTAATGGTTGGAGGATGATAGTTGGAGTAATGGTTGGAGGATGATAGTTGGAGTAATGGTTGGAGGATGATAGTTGGAGTAATGGTTGGAGGATGATAGTTGGAATAATAGTTGGAGGATGATAGTTGGAGTAATGGTTGGAGGATGATAGTTGGAGTAATGGTTGGAGGATGATAGTTGGAGTAATGGTTGGAGGATGATAGTTGGAGTAATGGTTGGAGGATGATGGTCGAAAGAGTGATGGTAAGAGGAATGAAGGTCTGGTAATTGTCGATTGGAGGAGTGATTGTTGGTGACATAATGGTTGCGGGTGTTCATGTTTGGAGCATCATGGTCTGAGGGTAGAAGGTTTGAGGTGAGTTGGATGGCGAGAAAAATACTTGAAGGGGGTGATGGTTGGCGGGGTGAAGTCTGAAGCAGTGATGGTTGGAGGGGTGAAGTCTGAAGCAGTGATAGTTGGCGGGGTGAAGTCTAAAGCAGTGATGGTTGGAGGGGTGAAGTCTGAAGCAGTGATGGTTGAAGGGGTGATGGTTGGCGGGGTAAAGTCTGAAGCAGTGATGGTTGAAGGGGTGATGGTTGGCGGGGTAAAGTCTGAAGCAGTGATGGTTGGAGGGGTGATGGTTGGCGGGGTAAAGTCTGAAGCAGTGATGGTTGGAGGGGTGATGGTTGGCGGGGTAAAGTCTAAAGCAGTGATGGTTGATGGTTTGAGGGGTGATGGTTGGCGGGGTAAAGTCTGAAGCAGTGATGGTTGATGGTTTGAGGGGTGATGGTTTGAGAGGTGATGGTTGGAGGGGTGATGGTTTGAGGGGTGATGGTTGGAGGGGTGATGGTTGGAGGGGTGATGGTTGGAGGGGTGATGGTTGGCGTGGTGATGGTTGGAGGGGTGATGGTTGGCGGGGTGATGGTTGGAGGGGTGATGGTTGGAGGGGTGATGGTTGGAGGGGTGATGGTTGGAGGGGTGATGGTTGGAGGGGTGATGGTTGGCGGGGTGATGGTTGGAGGGGTGATGGTTGGCGGGGTGATGGTTGGAGGGGGGATGGTTGGAGGGGTGATGGTTGTCGGGGTGATGGTTGTCGGGGTGATGGTTGGAGGGGTGATGGTTGGAGGGATGATGGTTTGCGGGGTGATGGTTGGCGGGGTGATGGTTGAAGCAGTGATGGTTGGAGGGGTGATGGTTGGAGGGGAAATGGTTGGAGGGGTGATGGTTGGAGGGGTGATGGTTGATGGGGTGATGGTTGGAGAGGTGATGGTTGGAGGGGTGAAGTTTGAAAGGGTGATGGTTGGAGGGGTGATGGTTGGAGGAGTGATGGTTGAAGCAGTGATGGTTGGAGGGGTGATGGTTGGCGGGGTGATGGTTGGAGGGGTGATGGTTGAAGCAATGATGGTTGGAGGGGTGATGGTTGGAGGGGTGATGGTTGAAGCAGTGATGGTTGGAGGGGTGATGGTTGGCGGGGTGATGGTTGGAGGGTTGATGGTTGGAGGGGTGATGGTTGGAGGGGTGATGGTTGGAGGGGTGATGGTTGGAGGGGTGATGGTTGGAGGAGTGATGGTTGGAGGGGTGATGGTTGGAGGTGTGATGGTTAGAGTAGTGATGGTTGGAGGGGTGATGGTTAGAGTAGTAATGGTTGAAGGGGTAATGGTATAGTTTGAGTGGTGATGGTTGAAGGAATAATGGTTCGCAAATTGTTAAGAGTTGAGTTGGTAAATGGTAGGGAAGGTGGTGAAGGTTAGGGATGGTGGTGTAGAGTAGGGGTGGTGGTGAAGTGTAGGGTAGGTAGTGAAGGTAGGGAAGGTGGTTAAGGGTAGGGAAGATGGTGAAGGGTAGGAAAGAAGGTGAAAGTTAGGGGTGGTAGTGAAGGATAGGGAAGGTGGTGAAGGGTAGGGAAGGTGGTGAGGGGTAGGGAAGGTGGTAAGGGTAGGGAAGGTGGTGAGGGGTAAGGAAGGTGGTGAAGGGTAGGGAAGGTGGTGAAGGGTAGGGAAGGTGGTGAAGGGTAGGTGAGGTTGTGAAGGGTAGGGAAGGAGGTGAAGGGTAGGGAAGGTGGTGAAGGGTAGGGAAGGTGTTGAAGGATAGGGAAGGGGGTGAAGGGTAGGGAAGATTATGAAGGGTAGGGAAGGTGGTGAAGGATAGGGAAGGGGTGAAGGGTAGGGAAGATGGTGAAGGTTAAGGGTGGTGATGAAGGATAGGGAAGGTGGTGGAGGGTAGGGAAGGTGGTGAAGGATAGGGAAGGTGGTGAAGGGTAGGGAATGTTGTGAAGGTTAGGGAACGTGGTGAAAGTTAGGGGTAGTGGTGAAGGGTAGAGAATTTTGTGAAGGGTAGGGAAGGTGGTGAAGAGTAGGGGAGGTGGTGAAGGGTAGGGAAGGTGGTGAAGAGTAGGGAAGGTGTTGAAGGGTAGGGAAGGTGAAGGGTAGGGGAGGTTGTGAAGGGTAGGGAAGGTTGTCAAGGGTAAGGAAGGTGGTGAAGTGGAAGGTTGTGAAGGTTATGGGTGGAGTGGAAGGGTAGGGACGGTGGTGAAGGGAAGCGATGATGGTGAAGGTTAGTGTAGGTGGTGAAGGTTAGGGGTGGTGGTGACGCATAGGGAAAGAAGTGAAGGGTAGGGGTCGTGGTGAAGGGTAGGGAAGGTGGTGAAGGGATAGGGAAGGTGGTGAAGGGTAGGGAATGTGGTTAAAAGTAGGGAAGTTGGTAAATGGTGGGGGAGGTGATTAGTAGAGGAGGTGGTAAAGGGTAGTGAAGGTAGTGAAAGAGAGGGGAGGTGGTGAAAGGGTAGGGAAGGTGGTAAAGGGTAGGGAAGGTGGTGAAGGGGAGGGAAGGTTGTAAAGGGTAGGGAAGGTGGTGAAGGATTAGGAAGGGGGTGAAGTTAGGGAAGGTGGTGAAGGGTAGGGAAGGTGATGAGGGGTAGGGATGGTTGTGAAGGTTAGAGAAAGTGGTGAAAGTTAGGGAAGGTGATGAAGAATATGGAAGGTTGTGAAGGGTAGGGAGGGTAGTGAAGGTAGGGAAGGTGGTGAAGGGTAGGGGAGGTTGTGAATACTACATACTGTTATCACTACACACTGCTATCACTTCACACGGTTATCACTATACACTGTTATCAATTCACACTGTTATCACTTCACACTCTTATCACTGCACACTGTTATCACTTCACACTGTTATCACTACACACTGTTATCACTTTACACTGTTATCACTGCACACTGTTATCACTACACACTGTTATCACTACACACTGTTTTCACTACACACTGTTATCACTTAACACTGTTATCACTTCACACGGTTATCACTACACACGGTTATCACTACATACGGTTATAACTACACACTGTTATCACTACACACTCTTATCACTGCACACTGTTATCACTTAACACGACTAGCCCTTCAAACCGTTATCACTTCACACGGTTATCACTACACACGGTTATCACTATACACTGATATCACTACACACGGATATCACTACACACGGTTAGCTATACACACTGTTATCACTTCACACGGTTATCATTACACACTGTTATCACTACACACTGTTATCACTACTCACTGTTATCACTTCACATTGTTATCACTACACACAATTATCACTACACACTGTTATCACTTCAAACGGTTATCACTTCACACGGTTATTACTGCACAATGTTATGACTTCCCGCTGTTATCACTTTACACTGTTATCACCACACACTTGTCTCCCCTTGGGTTCTCCCCTTGGGTTCTAAAGGAAGGAGCAAGAGAACTGAGCCTACCACTCTCCATAGTGTATAACAAATCACTGGCAACAGGGGAACTGCCAGATATTTGGAAAGCAGCTAACGTAGTCCCGATATACAAGAAAGGGGATAGACAGGAGGCACTGAACTACAGGCCAGTGTCCCTAACCTGCATACCATGCAAGCTGATGGAGAAGATTGTGCGAAAAAAACTAGTGGAGCATCTGGAGCGAAGGAACTTTGTAACACAGCATCAACATGGGTTCAGGGATGGCAGGTCCTGCCTCACAGGGTTACTTGAATTCTACGACCAGGCAACAAAAATAAGGCAAGAAAGAGAAGGGTGGGCAGACTGCATATTTTTGGATTGTCAGAAAGCCTTTGATACAGTGCCACACAAGAGGCTAGTGCGAAAGTTGGAGATGCAGGCTGGAGTGAGAGGGAAGGTACTCCGGTGGATAGAGGAATACCTAAGCAACAGGAGACAACGAGTCTGTGTGAGGGGTGAGGTCTCAGATTGGCGAGACGTCACAAGTGGAGTCCCGCAGGGGTCAGTCCTTGGACCTATACTGTTTCTGGTATATGTAAATGATCTCCCAGAGGGTATAGATTCGTTCCTCTCAATGTTTGCCGACGATGCAAAAATTATGAGGAGGATTGAAACAGAGGATGATAGTAGGAGGCTACAAGATGACCTGGATAGACTGAGTGAATGGTCCAACAAATGGCTGTTGAAGTTCAACCCGAGTAAATGCAAAGTAATGAAACTAGGCAGTGGAAACAGGAGGCCAGGCACAGGATACAGAATAGGAGATGAAGTACTTAATGAAACAGACAGAAAGAAAGATCTAGGAGTTGATATCACACCAAACCTGTCTCCTAAAGCCCACATAAAGAGAATAACGTCTGCGGCATATGCGAGGCTGGCTAACATCAGAACGGCGTTCAGGAACCTGTGTAAGGAATCATTCAGAATCTTGTACACCACATATGTAAGACCAATCCTGGAGTATGCGGCCCCAGCATGGAGCCCGTACCTGGTCAAGCACAAGACGAAGCTGGAAAAAGTCCAAAGGTATGCTACTAGACTAGTCCCAGAACTAAGAGGCATGAGTTATGAGGAAAGGCTACGGGAAATGCACCTCACGACACTGGAAGACAGAAGAGTAAGGGGGGACATGATCACAACCTACAAAATCCTCAGGGGAATCGACCGGGTAAACAAGGATGAACTTTTCAACACTGGTGGGACGCGAACAAGGGGACACAGGTGGAAGCTGAGTACCCAAATGAGCCACAGAGACGTTAGAAAGAACTTTTTCAGTGTCAGAGTAGTTAGCAAATGGAATGCATTAGGAAGTGATGTGGTGGAGGCTGACTCCATTCACAGTTTCAAATGTAGATATGATAGAGCCCAATAGGCTCAGGAATCTGTACACCAGTTGATTGACGGTTGAGAGGCGGGACCAAAGAGCCAGAGCTCAACCCCCGCAAGCACAATTAGGTGAGTACAATTAGGTGAGTACACTGTTATCACTACTCACTGTTATCACTTCCCACTGTTATCACTGCACACAGTTATCACTACACACTGTTATCACTACACACGGTTATCACTACACACTGATATCACTACACACGGATATCACTACACACGGTTATCTATACACACTGTTATCACTTCACACGGTTATCATTACACACTGTTATCACTACACACTGTTATCACTACTCACTGTTATCACTTCACACTGTTATCACTGCACACAATTATCACTACACACTGTTATCACTTCACACGGTTATCACTTCACACGGTTATTACTGCACACTGTTATGACTTCACGCTGTTATCACTTTACACTGTTATCACCACACACTGTTATCACTACTCACTGTTATCACTTCACACGGTCATCACTACACACGGTTATCTATACACACTGTTATCACTTCACACGGTTATCACTACACACTGTCATCACTACACATTCTTATTACTACACACTGTTATCATTTCACACGGTTATCACTACACATTGTTATCACTACACTGTTATCACTTCACACGGTTATCACTATACACTGTTATCACAAAACACTGTTATTACTTCAAACGGTTACTCTACACATTGTTATAACTACACACTGTTATCTCTACACACTCTTATCAATACACACAATTATCACTACACACTGTTATCACTACACTCTGTTATTACTACACACTGTTATCACTACAAACTGTTATCACTACACACTGTTATCATTACTCACTGTTATCACTTCATACCTTTATCACTACACACTGTTATCACTTCACACGGTTATCACTTCACATGGTTATCCCTACACACTGTTATGACTTCACACTGTTATCAGTTTACACTGTTATCACCACATACTGTTATCACTTCACACGGTTATCACTACACACTGTTATCACTTCACACTGATATCACTTCACACGGCTATCACTACACACGGCTATCACTACACACTGTTATGACTACACACTGTTATCACTACACACTGTTATCACCATATACTGTTATCACTTCACACGGTTATCACTACACACTGTTATCACTTCACACTGATATCACTTCACACGGCTATCACTACACACGGCTATCACTACACACTGTTATGACTACACACGGTTATCACTACACACTGTTATCAATTCACACTATTATCACTTCACACTGTTATCACTACACACTGTCATCACTTCACACTGTTATCACTACACACTGTTATCACTACACACTGTTATCACTTAACACTGTTATCACTTCACACGGTTATCACTACACACGGTTATCACTACATACGGTTATCACTACACACTGTTATTACTACACACTGTTATCACTTCACACAGTTATCACTTCACACGGCTATCACTGCACACAACTATCACAACACACTTTTATCAATACACACTGTTATCACTACACATTGTTATCACTGCACACTGTTATCATTTCACGCGGATAGCCCTTCAAACCGTTATCACTTCACTCGGTTATCACTACACACGGTTATCACTACACACTGTTATCACTACATACGGTTATCACTACACACTGTTATCACTTCACACGCTTATCACTACACACTGTTATCACTTCACACTGTTATCACTTCACACGGGTATCACTACACACGGCTATCACTACACACGGTTATCACTACTCACTGTTATCACTTCACACTGATATCACTACACACTGTTATCACTACACACTGTTATCACTTCACACGGTTATCTCTTCACACTGTTATCACAACACACTGTTATCACTACACACTGTTATCACTTCACACGGTTATCACTACACATTGTTATCACTACACAATGTTATCACTACTCACAGTTATCACTTCACGCTGTTATCACTACACACTGTTATCACTACACACTGTTATCACTTCACACGGTTATCTCTTCACACGGTTATCACTGCACACTCTTATGACTTCACGCTGTTATCACTTTACACACTGTTATCATCACACACTGTTATCACTTCACACAGTTATCACTACACACTGTTATCACTACACACTGTTACCACTTCACACGGTTATCACTACACACTGTTATCACTACATACTGTTATCACTACACACTGTATCACTACACACTGTTATCACTACACACTGTTATCACTACACACTGTTACCACTTCACACGGTTATCACTACACACTGTTATTACTAAATACTGTTATCACTACACACTGTATCACTACACACTGTTATCACTACACACTGTTATCACTTCACACGATTATCACTATTCACGGTTATCACTACACACAGTTATCACTACACACGGTTATCACTACACACTGTTATCACTACACACGGTTAGTGTGTAGTGATAAGCTACAGGGGTTATCACTATCCAGGAGACCCCTGGATGCCCCTGGCTAGGTCACGAGGCCCTCAGGTGCTAGGTCCAGAAGTTTCCAGGGGCCAGGTCCCGTGGCATCCAGAGGCTAGGTCTAGGGGCCTCTAGGGGCCAGGTCCAGGGGCATCTAGCGGCCTCCAGCGAATAGGTTCCGGGACCAGGTCCAGGGGCCTCCAGAGGCTAGGTCCCGAGACCTTCAGCGGCCAGGTCCAGGGGGCATCCAGGGGCCAGGTCCAGGGGCCTCCAGGGGCCAGGTCCCGAGGCCTTCAGGGGCAAGGTCCCGGGGCCTCCAGGGACAAGGTTCAGGGGCCTCCAGGGGCCAGGTCCAGGGGCTTCCATGAGCCCAGGTCCAGGGGCATCCAGGAGCCAGGTCCAGGGGCCTCCAGGAGGCCAGGTCCAGGGGCCTCCAGGAGCCAGGTCGAGGGGCCTCCAGGGGCCAGGTCCAGGGGCCTCCAGGGGCCAGGTCCCGAGGCCTTCAGGGGCAAGGTCCCGGGGCCTCCTGGGGCAAGGTTCAGAGGCCTCCAGGGGCCAGGTCCAGGGGCTTCCATGAGCCCAGGTCCAGGGGCATCAAGGAGCCAGGTCGAGGGGCCTCCAGGGGTAAGGTCCAGGGGCATCCAGGAGCCAGGTCCAGGGGCCTCCAGGAGGCCAGGTCGAGGGGCCTCCAGGAGCCAGGTCGAGGGGCCTCCAGGGGCCAGGTCCAGGGGCCTCCAGGAGCCAGGACTAGGGGCCTCCAGTAGCCAGGTCGAGGGGCCTGCAGGGGCCAGGTCCAGGGGCCTCCAGGGGCAAGGTCCAGGAAACTTGTACCGCCGCTAAAATGACGCTGGTTCTCCCAATAACTTTTAATATCTTAGATAATAAATATTAGTTAGGGGGAAAGTTTTATTTGCATATTATTAATGAGATGAACTTAATGGGTATAGTGCAGTTGAGGTGGTTAAAGGTAGGGTAGTTGTTGTTCTTGTTGTTCTTGTTGTTTCAGACTCAGCAACTGGGAACATAAGGGTGCATGTGGCACGAATAAAGGGCTGTACGCAAATTGTGAAGAGTTGAGTTGGTAAATGGTAGGGAAGGTGGTGAAGGTTAGGGATGGTGGTGTAGGGTAGGGGTGGTGGTTAAGTGTAGGGTAGGTAGTGAAGGTAGGGAAGGTGGTTAAGGGTAGGGAAGATGGTGAAGGGTAGGGAAGGTGGTGAGGGGTAGGGAAGGTGGTGAAGGGTAGGGAAGGTGGTGAGGGGTAGGGAAGGTGGTGAAGGGTAGGGAAGGTGGTGAGGGGTAGGGAAGGTGGTGAAGGGTAGGGAAGGTGGTTAAGGGTAGGGAAGATGGTGAAGGGTAGGTGAGGTTGTGAAGGGTAGGGAAGGAGGTGAAGGGTAGGGAAGGTGGTGAAGGGTAGGGAAGGTGTTGAAGGATAGGGAAGGGGGTGAAAGGCAGGGAAGATTATGAAGGGTAGGGAAGGTGGTGAAGGATAGGGAAGGGGTGAAGGGTAGGGGTAGGGTAGAGGTTAAGGGTGGTGGTGAAGGATAGGGAAGGTGGTGAAGGGTAGGGAAGGTGGTGAAGGATAGGGAAGGTGGTGAAGGGTAGGGAATGTTGTGAAGGTTAGGGAACGTGGTGAAAGTTAGGGGTAGTGGTGAAGGGTAGAGAATTTTGTGAAGGGTAGGGAAGGTGGTGAAGAGTAGGGGAGGTGGTGCAGGGTAGGGAAGGGGTTGAAGAGTAGGGAAGGTGTTGAAGGGTAGGGAAGGTGAAGGGTAGGGGAGGTTGTGAAGGGTAGGGAAGGTTGTCAAGGGTAAGGAAGGTGGTGAAGTGGAGGGAAGGTTGTAAAGGTTATGGGTGGAGGGGAAGGGTAGGGACGGTGGTGAAGGGAAGCGATGATGGAGAAGGTTAGGGTAGGTGGTGAAGGTTAGGGGTGGTGGTGAAGGATAGGGAAGGTTGTGAAGGGTAGGGGTGGTGGTGAAGGGTAGGGAACGTGGTGAAGGGATAGGGAAGGTGGTGAAGGGTAGGGAATGTGGTTAAAGGTAGGGAAGTTGGTAAAGGGTAGGGGAGGTGAATAGTAGAGGTGGTGGTAAAGGGTAGGGAAGGTAGTGAAAGAGAGGGGAGGTGGTGAAAGGGTAGGGAAGGTGGTAAAGGGTAGGGAAGGTGGTGAAGGGGAGGGAAGGTTGTGAAGGGTAGGGAAGGTGGTGAAGGGATTGGAAGGTGGTGAAGTTAGGGAAGGTGGTGAAGGGTAGGGAAGGTGATGAGAGGTAGGGAAGGTTGTGAAGGTTAGAGAAAGTGGTGAAAGTTAGGGAAGGTGATGAAGAATAGGGAAGGTTGTGAAGGGTAGGGAGGGTAGTGAAGGGGTAGGAAAGGTGGTGAAGGGTAGGGGAGGTTGTGAATACTACATACTGTTATCACTACACACTGCTATCACTTCACACGGTTATCAATATACACTGGGATCAATTCACACTGTTATCACTTCACACTCTTATCACTGCACACTGTTATCACTTCACACTGTTATCACTACACACTGTTATCACTACACACTGTTATCACTTAACACTGTTATCACTTCACACAGTTATCACTACACACGGTTATCACTACATACGGTTATAACTACACACTGTTATCACTACACACTGTTATCACTGCACACTGTTATCACTTAACACGACTAGCCCTTCAAACTGTTATCACTTCACACGGTTATCACTACACACGGTTATCACTACACACTGATATCACTACACACGGATATCACTACACACGGTTATCTATACACACTGTTATCACTTCACACGGTTATCATTACACACTGTTATCACTACACACTGTTATCACTACTCACTGTTATCACTTCACATTGTTATCACTACACACAATTATCACTACACACTGTTATCACTTCACACGGTTATCATTTCACACGGTTATTACTGCACACTGTTATGACTTCACGCTGTTATCACTTTACACTGTTATCACCACACACTGTTATCACTACTTACTGTTATCACTTCCCACTGTTATCACTGCACACAGTTATCACTACACACTGTTATCACTTCAAACGGTTATCACTTCACACGGTTATCAATACACACACCTATCACTACACACGGTTATCTATACACACTGTTATAACTTCACACGGTTATCACTACACACTGTTATCACTACATTCTGTTATCACTTCACACTGTTATCAATTCACACGGCTATCACTGCACACATCTATCATTACACACTGTTATCAATACACACTGTTATCACTACACACTGTTATCACTGCACACTGTTATCACTTCACACGGATAACCCTTCAAACCGTTATCACTTCACACGGTTATCACTACACACGGTTATCACTACACACTGTTATCACTACATACGGTTATCGCTACACACTTATCACTTCACACGGTTATCACTGCACACTGTTGACACTTCACACGGTTATCACTACACACGGCTATCGCTAAACCCGGTTATCTATACACACGGCTATCGCTAAACCCGGTTATCTATACACACTGTTATCACTTCATACGGTTATCACTACACACTGTTATCACTACACACTGTTATCACTACTCACTGTTATCACTTCACACTGTTATCACTACACACATTTATCACTACACACTGTTATCACTTCACACGGTTATCACTTCACACTGTTATAACTACACACTGTTATCACTTCACACGGTTATCACTACACATTGTTATCACTACACACTGTTATCACTACTCACTGTTATCACTTCACACTGTTATCACTACACACTGTTATCACTATACACTGTTATCACTTCACACGGTTATCTCTTCGCACGGTTATCACTGCACACTGTTATGACTTCACGCTGTTATCACTTTACACTGTTATCATCACACACTGTTATCACTTCACACAGTTATCACTACACACTGTTATCACTACACACTGTTACCACATCACACGGTTATCACTACACACTGTTATCACTACATACTGTTATCACTACACACTGTATCACTACACACTGTTATCACTACACACTGTTATCACTACACACTGTTACCACTTCACACAGTTATCACTACACACTGTTATCACTACATACTGTTATCACTACACACTGTATCACTACACACTGTTATCACTACACACTGTTATCACTTCACACGATTATCACTATTCACTGTTATCACTACACACTGTTATCACTACACACGGTTAGTGTGTAGTGATAAGCTACAGGGGTTATCACTATCCAGGGGACCCCTGGATGCCCCAGGCTAGGTCAAGAGGCCCTCAGGTGCCAGGTCCAGAAGCATCCAGGGGCCAGGTCCCGTGGCCTCCAGGGGCCAGGTCCAGGGGCCTCTAGCGGCCTCCAGGGAATAGGTTCCGGGACCAGGTCCAGGGGCCTCCAGGGGCTAGGTCCCGAGACCTTCAGCGGCCAGGTCCAGGGGGCATCCAGCGGCCTGGTCCAGGGGCCTCCAGGGGCCAGGTCCCGAGGCCTACAGGGGCAAGGTCCCGGGGCCTCCAGAGACAAGGTTCAGAGGCCTCCAGGGGCCAGGTCCAGGGGCTTCCATGAGCCCAGGTCCAGGGGCATCCAGGAGCTAGGTCGAGGGGCCTCCAGGGGTGAGGTCCAGGGGCATCCAGGAGCCAGGTCCAGGGACCTCCAGGAGTCAGGTCGAGGGGCCTCCAGGGGCCAGGTCCAGGGGTCTCCAGGAGCCAGGACCAGGGGCCTCCAGTAGCCAGGTCGAGGGGCCTGCAGGGGCCAGGTCCAGGGGCTCCAGGGGCAAGGTCCAGGAAACTTGTACCGCCGCTAAAATGACGCTGGCTCTCCCAATATCTTTTAATATCTTAGATAATAAATATTAGTTAGGGGGAAAGTTTTATTTGCACATTAGTAATGAGATGAACTTAATAGGTATAGTGGAGTTGAGGTGGCTAAAGGTAGGGTAGTTGTTGTTGTTGTTGTTCTTGTTGTTTCAGACTCAGCAACTGGGAACATAAGGGTGCATGTGGCACGAATAAAGGGCCGTACACAAATTGTGAAGAGTTGAGTTGGTAAATGGTAGGGAAGGTGGTGAAGGTTAGGGATGGTGGTGAAGGGTAGGGGTGGTGGGGAAAAATAGGGTAGGTAGTGAAGGTATGGAAGGTGGTTAAGGGTAGGGAAGATGGTGAAGGGTAGGGAAGAAGGTGAAAGTTAGGGGGGTAGTGAAGGATAGGAAGGTGGTGAAGGGTAGGGAAGGTGGTGAGGGGTAGGGAAGGTGGTGAAGGGTAGGGAAGGTGGTGAGGGGTAGGGAAGGTGGTAAAGGGTAGGGAAGGTGGTTAAGGGTAGGGAAGATGGTGAAGGGTAGGTGAGGTTGTGAAGGGTAGGGAAGGGTAGGGAAGGATGTGAAGGGTAGAGAGGTGTTGAAGGATAGGGAAGGGGGTGAAGGGTAGGGAAGATTATGAAGGGTAGGGAAGGTGGTGAAGGATAGGGAAGAGGTGAAGGGTAGGGAAGATGGTGAAGGTTAAGGGTGGTGGCGAAGGATAGGGAAGGTGGTGGAGGGTAGGCAAGGTGGTGAAGGGTAGGGAAGGTGGTGAAGAGTAGGGAAGGTGTTGAAGGGTAGGGAAGGTGAAGGGTAGGGGAGGTTGTGAAGGGTAGGGAAGGTTGTCAAGGGTAAGGAAGGTGGCGAAGTGGAGGGAAGGTTGTGAAGGTTAGGGGTGGAGGGGAAGGGTAGGGACGGTGGTGAAGGGAAGCGATGATGGTGATGGTTAGGGTAGGTGGTGAAGGTTAGGGGTGGTGGTGAAGGATAGGGAAGGTTGTGAAAGGTAGGGGTGGTGGTGAAGGGTAGGGAAGGTGGTGAAGGGATAGGGAAGGTGGTGAAGGGTAGGGAATGTGGTTAAGGGTAGGGAAGTTGGTAAAGGGTAAAGGAGGTGAATTGTAGGGGAGGTGGTAAAGGGAAGGGAAGGTGGTGAAGGATTAGGAAGGGGGTGAAGTTAGGGAAGGTGGTGAAGGGTAGGGAAGGTGATGAGGGGTAGGGAAGGTTGTGAAGGTTAGAGAAAGTGGTGAAAGTTAGGGAAGGTGATGAAGGATAGGGAAGGTTGTGAAGGGTAGGGAGCGTAGTGAAGGGTAGGGAAGGTATTGAAGGGTAGGGGAGGTTGTGAATACTACATGCTGTTATCACTAGACACTGTTATCACTTCACACGGTTATCACTACACACTGTTATCAATTCACAATGTTATCACTTCACACTCTTATCACTGCACACTGTTATCACTTCACACTGTTATCACTACACACTGTTATCACTACACACTGTTATCACTTAACACTGTTATCACTTCACACGGTTATCACTACACACGGTTATCACTACATACGGTTATAACTACACACTGTTATCACTGCACACTGTTATCACTTAACACGACTAGCCCTTCAAACCGTTATCACTTCACACGGTTATCACTACACACGGTTATCACTACACACGGTTATCACTACACACTGATATCACTACACACGGATATCACTACACACGGTTATCTATACACACTGTTATCACTTCACACTGTTATCATTACACACTGTTATCACTACACACTGTTATCACTACTCAATGTTATCATTTCACATTGTTATCACTACACACAATTATCACTACACACTGTTATCACTTCACACGGTTATCACTTCACACGGTTATTACTGCACACTGTTATGACTTCACGCTGTTATCACTTTACACTGTTATCACCACACACTGTTATCACTACTCACTGTTATCACTTCCCACTGTTATCACTGCACACAGTTATCACTACACACTGTTATCACTTCACACGGTTATCACTTCACACGGTTATCAATACACACACCTATCACTACACACGGTTATCTATACACACTGTTATAACTTCACACGGCTATCACTGCACACATCTATCACTACACACTGTTATCAATACACACTGTTATCACTACACACTGTTATCACTGCACACAGTTATCACTTCACACGGATAGCCCTTCAAACCGTTATCACTTCACACGGTTATCACTACACACTGTTATTACTACATACGGTTATCGCTACACACTGTTATCACTTCACACGGTTATCACTACACACTGTTAACACTTCACACGGTTATCACTACACACAGCTATCGCTACACTCGGTTATCTATACACACTGTTATCACTTCATACGGTTATCACTACACACTGTTATCACTACACACTGTTATCACTACTCACTGTTATCACTTCGTACTGTTATCACTACACACTGTTATCACTATACCCATTTATCACTACACACTGTTATCACTTCACACGGTCATCACTTCACACGGTTATCACTGCACACTGTCATGACTTCACGCTGTTATCACTTTACACTGTTATCACCACACACTGTTATCACTACTCACTGTTAACACTTCACACTGTTATCACTGCACACAGTTATCACTACACACTGTTATCACTTCACACGGTTATCACTACAGACTGTTATCACTACACACTGTTATTACTACACACTGTTATCATTTGACACTGTTATCACTACACACGGTTATCTGTACACACTGTTATCACTTCACACGTTTATCACTACACACTGCTATCACTACACACTGTTATCACTACACACGGTTATCACTACACACTGTTATCACTTCACACGCTTATCAATACACACTGTTATCACTTCACACTGTTATCACTTCACACGGTTATCACTACACACGGCCATCACTACACACGGTTATCACTACTCACTGTTATCACTTCACACTGTTATCACTACACACTGTTATCACTACACACTGTTATCACTTCACACGGTTATCACTACACACTGTTATCACTACACACTGTTATCACTTCACACGCTTATCATTACACATTGTTATCACTACACACTGTTATCACTACTCACTGTTATCACTTCACACTGTTATCACTACACACTGTTATCACTACACACTGTTATCACTTCACACGGTTATCTCATCACACGGTTATCACTGCACACTGTTATGACTTCACGCTGTTATCACTTTACACTGTTATCATCACACACTGTTATCACTTCACACAGTTATCACTACACACTCTTATCACTACACACTGTTACCACTTCACACGGTTATCACTGCACACTGTTATCACTTCACACTGTTATCACTACACACTGTTATCACTACACACTGTTATCACTTAACACTCTTATCACTTCACACGGTTATCACTTCACACTGTTATCACTGCACACTGTTATCACTACACACTGTTATCACTACACACTGTTATCACTACACACTGTTTTCACTTAACACTGTTATCACTTCACACGGTTATCATTACACACGGTTATCACTACATACGGTTATAACTACACACTGTTATCACTACACACTCTTATCACTGCACACTGTTATCACTTAACACGACTAGCCCTTCAAACCGTTATCACTTCACACGGTTATCACTACACACGGTAATCACTATACACTGATATCACTACACACGGATATCACTACACACGGTTATCTATACACACTGTTATCACTTCACACGGTTATCATTACACACTGTTATCACTACACACTGTTATCACTACTCACTGTTATCACTTCACATTGTTATCACTACACACAATTATCACTACACACTGTTATCACTTCACACGGTTATCACTTCACACGGTTATTACTGCACAATGTTATGACTTCACGCTGTTATCACTTTACACTGTTATCACCACACACTGTTATCACTACTCACTGTTATCATTTCCCACTGTTATCACTGCACACAGTTATCACTACACACTGTTATCACTACACACGGTTATCACTACACACTGATATCACTACACACGGATATCACTACACACGGTTATCTATACACACTGTTATCACTTCACACGGTTATCATTACACACTGTTATCACTACACACTGTTATCACTACTCACTGTTATCACTTCACACTGTTATCACTGCACACAATTATCACTACACACTGTTATCACTTCACACGGTTATCTATACACACTGTTATCACTTCACACGGTTATCACTACACACTGTCATCACTACACATTCTTATTACTACACACTGTTATCATTTCACACGGTTATCACTATACACTGTTATCACAAAACACTGTTATTACTTCAAACGGTTACTCTACACATTGTTATAACTACACACTATTATCTCTACACACTCTTATCAATACACACAATTATCACTACACACTGTTATCACTACACACTGTTATTACTACACACTGTTATCACTACAAACTGTTATCACTACACACTGTTATCATTACTCACTGTTATCACTTCATACCTTTATCACTACACACTGTTATCCTTTCACACGGTTATCACTTAACATGGTTATCCCTACACACTGTTATGACTTCACACTGTTATCACTTTACACTGTAATCACCACATACTGTTATAACTTCACACGGTTATCAATACACACTGTTATCACTTCACACTGATATCACTTCACACGGCTATCACTACACACGGCTATCACTACACACTGTTATGACTACACACTGTTATCACTACACACTGTTATCACCATATACTGTTATCACTTCTCACGGTTATCACTACACACTGTTATCACTTCACACTGATATCACTTCACACGGCTATCACTACACACGGCTATCACTACACACTGTTATGACTACACACGGTTATCACTACACACTGTTATCAATTCACACTGTTATCACTTCACACTGTTATCACTACACACTGTCATCACTTCACACTGTTATCACTACACACTGTTATCACTACACACTGTTATCACTTAACACTGTTATCACTTCACACGGTTATCACTACACACGGTTATCACTACATACGGTTATCACTACACACTGTTATTACTACACACTGTTATCACTTCACACTGTTATCACTTCACACGGCTATCACTGCACACAACTATCACAACACACTTTTATCAATACACACTGTTATCACTACACATTGTTATCACTGCACACTGTTATCATTTCACGCGGATAACCCTTCAAACCGTTATCACTTCACTCGGTTATCACTACATACGGTTATCACTACACACTGTTATCACTACATACGGTTATCACTACACACTGTTATCACTTCACACGCTTATCACTACACACTGTTATCTCTTCACACTGTTATCACTTCACACGGGTATCACTACACACGGCTATCACTACACACGGTTATCACTACTCACTGTTATCACTTCACACTGATATCACAACACACTGTTATCACTACACACTGTTATCACTTCACACGGTTATCTCTTCACACTGTTATCACAACACACTGTTATCACTACACACTGTTATCACTTCACACGGGTATCACTACACACTGTTATCACTTCACACGGTTATCACTACACATTGTTATCACTACACACTGTTATCACTACTCACTGTTATCACTTCACGCTGTTATCACTACACACTGTTATCAGTACACACTGTTATCACTTCACACGGTTATCTCTTCACACGGTTATCACTGCACACTCTTATGACTTCACGCTGTTATCACTTTACACACTGTTATCATCACACACTGTTATCACTTCACACAGTTATCACTACACACTGTTATCACTACACACTGTTACCACTTCACACGGTTATCACTACACACTGTTATCACTACATTCTGTTATCACTACACACTATATCACTACACACTGTTATCACTTCACACGGTTATCACTACACATTGTTATCACTACACACTGTTATCACTACACACTGTTATCACTTCACACGCTTATCACTACACACTGTTATCACTACACACTGTTACCACTTCACACGGTTATCACTACACACTGTTATCACTACATTCTGTTATCACTACACACTATATCACTACACACTGTTATCACTACACACTGTTATCACTACACACTGTTACCACTTTACACGGTTATCACTACACACTGTTATCACTAAATACTGTTATCACTACACACTGTATCACTACACACTGTTATCACTACACACTATTATCACTTCACACGATTATCACAATTCACGGTTATCACTACACACAGTTATCACTACACACGGTTATCAATACACACACCTATCACTACACACGGTTATCTATACACACTGTTATAACTTCACACGGCTATCACTGCACACATCTATCACTACACACTGTTATCACTACACACTGTTATCACTACACACGGTTATCACTACACACTGATATCACTACACACGGATATCACTACACACGGTTATCTATACACACTGTTATCACTTCACACGGTTATCATTACACACTGTTATCACTACACACTGTTATCACTACTCACTGTTATCACTTCACACTGTTATCACTGCACACAATTATCACTACACACTGTTATCACTTCACACGGTTATCACTTCACACGGTTATTACTGCACACTGTTATGACTTCACGCTGTTATCACTTTACACTGTTATCACCACACACTGTTATCACTACTTACTGTTATCACTTCACACGGTCATCACTACACACGGTTATCTATACACACTGTTATCACTTCACACGGTTATCACTACACACTGTCATCACTACACATTCTTATTACTACACACTGTTATCATTTCACACGGTTATCACTATACACTGTTATCACAAAACACTGTTATTACTTCAAACGGTTACTCTACACATTGTTATAACTACACACTATTATCTCTACACACTCTTATCAATACACACAATTATCACTACACACTGTTATCACTACACACTGTTATTACTACACACTGTTATCACTACAAACTGTTATCACTACACACTGTTATCATTACTCACTGTTATCACTTCATACCTTTATCACTACACACTGTTATCACTTCACACGGTTATCACTTCACATGGTTATCCCTACACACTGTTATGACTTCACACTGTTATCACTTTACACTGTAATCACCACATACTGTTATAACTTCACACGGTTATCAATACACACTGTCATCACTTCACACTGATATCACTTCACACGGCTATCACTACACACGGCTATCACTACACACTGTTATGACTACACACTGTTATCACTACACACTGTTATCACCATATACTGTTATCACTTCTCACGGTTATCACTACACACTGTTATCACTTCACACTGATATCACTTCACACGGCTATCACTACACACGGCTATCACTACACACTGTTATGACTACACACGGTTATCACTACACACTGTTATCAATTCACACTGTTATCACTTCACACTGTTATCACTACACACTGTCATCACTTCACACTGTTATCACTACACACTGTTATCACTACACACTGTTATCACTTAACACTGTTATCACTTCACACGGTTATCACTACACACGGTTATCACTACATACGGTTATCACTACACACTGTTATTACTACACACTGTTATCACTTCACACTGTTATCACTTCACACGGCTATCACTGCACACAACTATCACAACACACTTTTATCAATACACACTGTTATCACTACACATTGTTATCACTGCACACTGTTATCATTTCACGCGGATAACCCTTCAAACCGTTATCACTTCACTCGGTTATCACTACACACGGTTATCACTACACACTGTTATCACTACATACGGTTATCACTACACACTGTTATCACTTCACACGCTTATCACTACACACTGTTATCTCTTCACACTGTTATCACTTCACACGGGTATCACTACACACGGCTATCACTACACACGGTTATCACTACTCACTGTTATCACTTCACACTGATATCACAACACACTGTTATCACTACACACTGTTATCACTTCACACGGTTATCTCTTCACACTGTTATCACAACACACTGTTATCACTACACACTGTTATCACTTCACACGGGTATCACTACACACTGTTATCACTTCACACGGTTATCACTACACATTGTTATCACTACACACTGTTATCACTACTCACTGTTATCACTTCACGCTGTTATCACTACACACTGTTATCAGTACACACTGTTATGACTTCACACGGTTATCTCTTCACACGGTTATCACTGCACACTCTTATGACTTCACGCTGTTATCACTTTACACACTGTTATCATCACACACTGTTATCACTTCACACAGTTATCACTACACACTGTTATCACTACACACTGTTACCACTTCACACGGTTATCACTACACACTGTTATCACTACATTCTGTTATCACTACACACTATATCACTACACACTGTTATCACTTCACACGGTTATCACTACACATTGTTATCACTACACACTGTTATCACTACACACTGTTATCACTTCACACGCTTATCACTACACACTGTTATCACTACACATGTTACCACTTCACACGGTTATCACTACACACTGTTATCACTACATTCTGTTATCACTACACACTATATCACTACACACTGTTATCACTACACACTGTTATCACTACACACTGTTACCACTTTACACGGTTATCACTACACACTGTTATCACTAAATACTGTTATCACTACACACTGTATCACTACACACTGTTATCACTACACACTGTTATCACTTCACTAGATTATCACAATTCACGGTTATCACTACACACAGTTATCACTACACACGGTTATCACTACACACTGTTATCACTACACACTAACCGTGTGTAGTGATAAGCTACAGGGGTTATCACTATCCAGGAGACCCCTGGATGCCCCTGGCTAGGTCACGAGGCCCTCAGGTGCTAGGTCCAGAAGCTTCCAGGGGCCAGGTCCCGTGGCCTCCAGAGGCTAGGTCTAGGGGCCTCCAGGGGCCAGGTCCAGGGGCATCTAGCGGCCTCCAGGGAATAGGTTCCGGGACCAGGTCCAGGGGCCTCCAGAGGCTAGGTCCCGAGACCTTCAGCGGCCAGGTCCAGGGGGCATCCAGGGGCCAGGTCCAGGGGCCTCCAGGGGCCAGGACCCGAGGCCTTCAGGGGCAAGGTCCCGGGGCCTCCTGGGACAAGGTTCAGAGGCCTCCAGGGGCCAGTTCCAGGGGCTTCCATGAGCCCAGGTCCAGGGGCATCCAGGAGCCAGGTCCAGGGGCCTCCAGGAGGCCAGGTCCAGGGGCCTGCAGGAGCCAGGTCGAGGGGCCTCCAGGGGCCAGGTCCAGTGGCCTCCAGGGGCCAGGTCCCGAGGCCTTCAGGGGCAAGGTCCCGGGGCCTCCTGGGACAAGGTTCAGAGGCCTCCAGGGGCCAGGTCCAGGGGCTTCCATGAGCCCAGGTCCAGGGGCATCAAGGAGCCAGGTCGAGGGGCCTCCAGGGGTAAGGTCCAGGGGCATCCATGAGCCAGGTCCAGGGGCCTCCAGGAGGCCAGGTCCAGGGGCCTCCAGGAACCAGGTCGAGGGGCCTCCAGGGGCCAGGTCCAGGGGCCTCCAGGAGCCAGGACTAGGGGCCTCCAGTAGCCAGGTCGAGGGGCCTGCAGGGGCCAGGTCCAGGGGCCTCCAGGGGCAAGGTCCAGGAAACTTGTACCGCCGCTTAAATGACGCTGGCTCCCAATAACTTTTAATATCTTAGATAATAAATATTAGTTAGGGGGAAAGTTTTATTTGCACATTATTAATGAGATGAACTTAATGGGTATAGTGCAGTTGAGGTGGTTAAAGGTAGGGTAGTTGTTGTTCTTGTTGTTTCAGACTCAGCAACTGGGAACATAAGGGTGCATGTGGCACAAATAAAGGGCTGTACGCAAATTGTGAAGAGTTGAGTTGGTAAATGGTAGGGAAGGTGGTGAAGGTTAGGGATGGTGGTGTAGGGTAGGGGTGGTGGTGAAGTGTAGGGTAGGTAGTGAAGGTAGGGAAGGTGGTTAAGGGTAGGGAAGATGGTGAAGGGTAGGAAAGAAGGTGAAAGTTAGGGGTGGTAGTGAAAAGATAGGGAAGGTGGTGAAGGGTAGGGAAGGTGGTGAGGGGTAGGGAAGGTGGTGAAGGGTAGGGAAGGTGGTGAGGGGTAGGGAAGGTGGTGAAGGGTAGGGAAGGTGGTTAAGGGTAGGGAAGATGGTGAAGGGTAGGTGAGGTTGTGAAGGGTAAGGAAGGAGGTGAAGGGTAGGGAAGGTGTTGAAGGATAGGGAAGGGGGTGAAAGGCAGGGAAGATTATGAAGGGTAGGGAAGGTGGTGAAGGATAGGGAAGGGGTTAAGGGTAGGGGTAGGGTAGAGGTTAAGGGTGGTGGTGAAGGATAGGGAAGGTGGTGAAGGGTAGGGAAGGTGGTGAAGGATAGGGAAGGTGGTGAAGGGTAGGGAATGTTGTGAATGTTAGGGAACGTGGTGAAAGTTCGGGGTAGTGGTGAAGGGTAGAGAATTTTGTGAAGGGTAGGGAAGGTGGTGAAGAGTAGGGGAGGTGGTGCAGTGTAGGGAAGGGGTTGAAGAGTAGGGAAGGTGTTGAAGGGTAGGGAAGGTGAAGGGTAGGGGAGGTTGTGAATGGTAGGGAAGGTTGTCAAGGGTAAGGAAGGTGGTGAAGTGGAGGGAAGGTTGTAAAGGTTATGGGTGGAGGGGAAGGGTAGGGACGGTGGTGAAGGGAAGCGATGATGGTGAAGGTTAGGGTAGGTGGTGAAGGTTAGGGGTGGTGGTGAAGGATAGGGAAGGTTGTGAAGGGTAGGGTGGTGGTGAAGGGTAGGGAACGTGGTGAAGGGATAGGGAAGGTGGTGAAGGGTAGGGAATGTGGTTAAAGGTAGGGAAGTTGGTAAAGGGTAGGGGAGGTGAATAGTAGAGGTGGTGGTAAAGGGTAGGGAAGGTAGTGAAAGAGAGGGGAGGTGGTGAAAGGGTAGGGAAGGTGGTAAAGGGTAGGGAAGGTGGTGAAGGGGAGGGAAGGTTGTGAAGGGTAGGGAAGGTGGTGAAGGAATTGGAAGGGGGTGAAGTTAGGGAAGGTGGTGAAGGGTAGGGAAGGTGATGAGAGGTAGGGAAGGTTGTGAAGGTTAGAGAAAGTGGTGAAAGTTAGGGAAGGTGATGAAGAATAGGGAAGGTTGTGAAGGGTAGGGAGGGTAGTTAAGGGTAGGGAAGGTGGTGAAGGGTAGGGGAGGTTGTGAATACTACATACTGTTATCACTACACACTGCTATCACTTCACACGGTTATCACTATACACTGGGATCAATTCACACTGTTATCACTTCACACTCTTATCACTGCACACTGTTATCACTACACACTGTTATCACTACACACTGTTATCACTTAACACTGTTATCACTTCACACGGTTATCACTACACACGGTTATCACTACATACGGTTATAACTACACACTGTTATCACTACACACTGTTATCACTGCACACTGTTATCACTTAACACGACTAGCCCTTCAAACTGTTATCACTTCACACGGTTATCACTACACACGGTTATCACTACACACTGATATCACTACACACGGATATCACTACACACGGTTATCTATTATTATAGACTGTGGGTTGGTTGGTGTTGTCGTCGTTGATCCTTCTCTATGGACAACCCAACCCACAACTCGGCAGAGTGCTTATACTAGGAGATCACCCTTGGCGCTTCTGGCTCTTGGAGAGGGGCTCAACGTCACACGTTTAGGGGATGCGGCTCCAACACTTAGCCTCGTTGTCACGTGCACACACCCACTCGAGCCGCTGTGACTCCCCACTCTCTCCTTATGAGATATGATCTCCTCAATCCCCTATGACTTACTAGTATTACCTCCTACCCTGTCCACGGCAGTGGTTCTTGGTTCTTTCTCTCTCTCTCTCCTTCTTTACTACCTCCTGGGAAGCCTCACTAGGACAAGGGCAAACACCAGCAAATTGTGACACATTTACTGGACAAAGCACATACACGATACATACACACATATAATAATAATGAATCCTATACTCTATAATATCACAATCAGGTTGCACTCCAACACCATCAGAACTCTATTATCAGCTTATCAAGTGGTATCCTATCTCCTGGTTCACCACCTGATACTATCAACCTCCTCAAGTTGATCAAGCCTACATACACTGTTGCACCATCAGCAAGATAACATATATATATAGAAAATCAGCATTTGAATGCAATAACATATACCAGTATAAATGTTCATTGATACTTCAGTATAAAAAACTCCTTGACATAAGAATGCCAACAGTCACTCACCTCTCACTGCGTCTTGCACGCTAATGACAACCAAACACTATCAACTCCCTATAAGTAATCCACCAGAACTTCCCCTTCCACCTCTGGAAGTTCACTACCCTAATATCCTTAGGTTCTTCCGGGCTTCACTACCAGGATCCTCTGCAGCTCCTCCAGGCTGCTATCATGAAGTTTCCTTGAGCAACTACGGTGCTTCACCCTTCTGCTAGGGTCCTCCACAGCTCTCTTGGCTGCTACACCATGAAGTTTCCCCGAGCAACTATGGTGCTTCTCCACCTCTACAGAAGCACGTGACACTCCTCTTCACTGCTGCTTCTCCTCACAGCTCGAGGTCCTCTGCTCCACTACCTTGGAGTCTCATCAGCTACTTCATCTGCTGGCTTCGAAGTTCTCAGCAACTTCTTCCCCAAAAGACAAACCTGCAACCCATCGACACTCCAATAAAATGTTCCCCTTTAACACATAAACAAAAATAACCACACAATATGCTTGCCTCAAACCTCTATCTGTTCTCTACATACAGTGAGAGTGGACTCCCCCGTTTTGGGCGGGTCCATACTCCACCTCGCCTGGCGGCGGTCCTCACTCGCTGGGAGGGTCTTCCTCCGTCAAGAGCCAGGCTCCCTCAGTCGTCCGCCAGCGCTCAGAGGGGGCGGACGTCGCTCCGTGCTCCTCCCTCTTCACTCTCCTATTTCAGGCTTTCTGCCTTATTAAAACATGTCTAACTTATAAATAAACATTGCTACCGTCGCTGGGCACACGACCAACTACAAGTGATCACTATGAACTGGCGTATATCGTGCTTACCACAGATTAACTGATCGAGGGCGCTTTTCCTCTGACGGCGTCTGGTCAGGGCGCTCCACACAGCCCACGAAAATGCCTCTGAGTAGCTTATTAAACTCTGCTCGTCGACCAGGACTTGATACCACAACGTTCCCAGCTCGGTTCCACAGCTGGCACGTCTACACACTTCTCTTCTCTTCGAGATATATCACTAGGGGTTCCCTTCTGGCGGGAGCTCAAATGGAGCGCGGCTTCCCCCTGCGATGTCTGGCACTCAAGTGAGGTCAAGGTCCTCCGGAAGCGAGCCTCACGCCTCCAGCAAAATGTCCACATCTCCTCGCCAGTCATTTATCTGTTTTCTTCTTCATTGCCCATGATCTCAAACTGTTATACATATCCAAGCAACTATTTTACATATGCGTTATCACTTCAATATTCGCTAGACCTTCTAATCAGGTCAGGCTTGACGAATAACTCTCAAGGAGGGAGACTCGTTTCTCCTGTAGGCTGAGATCATAACACTCCCCTCCCCTTATTTTTGAGAGTTATTCTAGTGGCTAGGCTCGAGATAACGCATCAGCCACTACATTGTCTCGCCCTCTTATGTGCGTTATCACCAGGTCATACTCTTGGAGCGATAAAAACCATCTGGTTAATCTCTGGTTTGCATGCTTCATTTTCTTCAGGAAAACTAGGGGATTATGGTCTGTATACACCGTCACTGGGTGTCCCCCCCCACTCACATACACTTCAAAATGTTTCAATGCCATCACCAGGGCCAAAGTCTCTTTCAACTGTACTGTACGACCTCTGGTGCTTAACGAACTTCTTCGAGAAGAAGGACACGGGGCGGTAAATTCCATCATTCTGCTGCGTCAGTACAGCTCCGGCCCCTATATCACTGGCATCTACAAATAACGTAAACGGCGCTTCAAAATCTGGCGACACTAGTACAGGTGCCTCAGTCAACAGTCTTTTGGTCTTCTCAAACGCTTCTTGTGCTGTTCCATTCCACTCCCACTTCTTGCTCTTTGATAGCAAACTCGTCATAGGAGCGGCTACGGTGGAGAAATTTTCACAGAACTTCCGGTAATACCCAATCATACCGAGGTATCTCAACAATTCTTTCTTACTCCTGGGCACCGGGAAGTTGTCAATGGCCTCCACCTTTGTTCTTACCGGAGCAACCTCGCCTTGCCCTACTATATATCCAAGGTACTCCAGGCGGGCTCTCCCGAACTCGCTTTTTGCCAAGTTGATCGTCATGTTGGCCTTCTCCAACCGATCGAACAAATCTAAAAGTCGATCCACGTGATCCTTCCAGGAATCAGCGAACACCACAATATCATCGATGTACACTGCACATCCAGTCGCGCCTTGTAATACCTGATTCATTACTCGTTGAAAACAACTACCACTATTCTTCATTCCGAACGGCACCACTTTATATTGGTACAAGCCGTCGGGTGTCACGAACGCTGAGATCCTCTTGGCCTCCTCAGACAGGGGAATCTGGTAGTATCCCTTCAACAGGTCTATCTTCGAGACATACCGTGCACTCCCAATCCGATCTATGCAATCGTCAATGCGCGGTATCGGAAACGAGTCAGCGACCGTGAGTGCATTCACTTTCCTATAATCGGTACAGAACCGGTACGTGCCGTCACTCTTCTTCACGAGGAGGCACGGCGAACTCCAGTCACTGTCGCTAACCTCTGCCAAGTCGTTATCTAGCAGATACTTCACTTCTGCTCTCATTGCCGCTGCTTTCTCCGGGTTAACTCTGTAAGGGTGCTGCTTGATGGGCTCAGCACTCCCTACATTCACTTCGTGCACCGTTCCGCGGTGTCTTCTAGGCACGTCCGTGAATAACGACTTATTCCTCCGTAGGATCTCCACTAGCTCCTGTCGTTGGTCATCCTCCAAATGACCCAGACGCTCACCTATCTTGGCCAGGCTTTCTGTATTTGATATCTTCGCGCCATCGGCCTTCTCTAACTTACAGTTCTCCTCTTCTATCCCTTTTCCGTCTCCTCCACACAGCACCGTCGCCTGCAATGGGGTTTCCATCGGTTCTTCATCGCCTAGAGGCTTATCTCTGTCATAGTACCTCTTTATCATGTTCACGTGGCAAACCTGTGACTTCCTCGGACGATCTGGCATGTGGATTACATAATTCACATCCCCTAATGCCTTCTGGATGGTATATGGTCCACAAAATCTCGACTCGTATATACTTCCTTTTACCGGTAGCAGGACTAACACCTGATCTCCTTCTTGAAATTTCCTGCCCTTCGCCTTCCTGTCGTGGTACCTTACCATCTCTGCCTGGGATGTCCTCAAATTTTCCTTGGCCAAATCTCTGGCCCTAGAGAGTCGCTCTCTAAAAGTCTTCACATATTTTCCCACGTCCACCTTAGGCCTATCCACGGTGAGCTGCTCCTTCAGCGCGCCCACTGGGCTCCTCACGGAGTGTCCGTACACCAGTTGAAATGGGGTGAATCCGAGTGATTCTACTACCGCATCCCTGATGGCGAACAACACGGATGGTAATGCCTCGTCCCAACTACTCCCTTCCTCAGCGCAGTATATCCTCAACAAGCTCTTTAGCGTTCCATGGAAACGCTCCAATGCTCCCTGCGACTGAGGGTGATACGGTGACGAGCGCACTTGCTCTACTCTCCATCCTTTCACAGTTTCCCTAAACAACTTCGACTGGAAGACACTCCCCTGGTCCGTCTGGATAACCTTGGGCATTCCTACCCACGCAATGTAGTTCTGTAGTCTATCCAGAACGGCTCTCGACGTCACTCTTCTCAGGGGGATTGCTTCAGGGAAACGGGTGGCCGTGCACATTATGGTCAGTAAGTACTCGTGGCCTTTTCTGGTCCTCGGCAACGGACCTACACAGTCTATCAAGACTCTCTCAAAAGGCTCGCCAAATGCCGGTATGGGCTTTAAGGGTGCCTTTGGTATAGCCGGAGCCGGCTTACCTGCACGTTGGCACGCCAAACATGTCCTACAATATTTCTTTACCTCCTTCCACACGTTCGGCCAGTAGAAGTGCTCCTGCACCTTATTTAAGGTCTTCTTCACCCCCAAGTGCCCTGCCATATCTACGGAGTGGGCTAGTTCTAACACAGCCGCCCTAAACTCCTTCGGCACTAACACTTGGTGCTTCTCCAACCATACCTTATCTGCGCCGGCTTTGTCCGGTCGCCATTTCCTCATTAGTACATCATCGTCCAAGTAGTAATACACGGGGGACTCCGGACATGAATTTCCCCCTTTTGCCTCCCTGATTAGATCTATAAACTCCTCTTTCTGAGCCCTAATCAGGTCCGCTCGGTTCACGCTGAACTTTTCAGGTAGGGTCATTTTCACTTCCTGTCTCCTCGAATCCTCATTCTTCTGAGCTCGATCTTCGTCGAACAGCCCAGACATGTCCATGTTGACCTCCTCCCTTGGTGGAGTCGACACTGCCATATCATCTCCAATGTCTTCCTCGGCGGCTACGTCCGACTCTGTCACTACACAGGCCGGGTATACGATGACTTGACTGTCCTCTGCCTCATTTCAAGGATGCTGGCTAGATCTATCTTGTCCGGCGTTCCACTTGTACCGCGGTCCTTCTGGTTCACCTCCGGCACAGCTTTTACTATCAGCTCTGGCAGCACCTTGGACCCACACAAGTCGTTCCCCAGGATCACTTGGACTCCTGGAACAGGTATGTTGGGGCACACTCCCAACATCACCTCCGCCGACAAATAATCTGACTTCAACTGGACAGCACACACGGGCATGTCACTCTTAGACAACAACCCATGAACCTTTATCCTCCTACTGCCAGCTAACAGTCGATCATTTCTTATTAGGCCTCTCAGAATCAAGCTCTGATTGGCTCCAGTATCCCTGAGGATACTAACCTCCACCTCGGGTTGACCTTCTATGCCGACCCAACCTTTACTAATGAACGGCCTATACCGCTCGTTCATCAAATCTACCTTCTGTGGTTTGTCTTGTTGTACATCAACGTACTTCTTCCGGGGATCACATGTCGTCAGGGTCACGACTCTCTTGCCCTGCCGACAATCTCGCATCATGTGACCTGATCTGTTGCACTTGTAGCATCTCATTTGGGAGAAATCTCTCCTATACGCCCCCGAGTGGCTCTGACTCTGCCCACTCGTATTGGAGTTCCTCGGGCCAGATGTACTACTCATACTCTGTGGAGCTTCATTGGACTCTTGTCTCCTCTGCACATTTTTATTTTCCTGCTTACCTCCAGCAGGCGGACTCGGCAACTTTCCTTCCTGGGGCTTAAAACTAGCTGGTCTGCTTGTCTGCCCCCCAAAACTTCTTCCTCCCCAGACTCCACTGGGTCTGCTATTGCTGCGTCTCGCCTCGCTTCTTACTCTGTTCTCTCTTAAGCTCTTGTATGCTTCAGTAATCATATCCGCCCTATCTGCGGCATCTTTCACCTCCTTTATCCTGCTTCTTGGATCTTGAACTTTGTTTCGGGATGCATCATCTCCAAGAACTTCTCCATGACCATCAGTTGCTTCAGGTCAGCGTAAGATCCAACTCCAGCAGCCTCAATCCACTTCTGGAATCGTCTTTCCAGATCCCTTGCTGTCTCAGCAAACGTACATGCTCCAACTTTCACCATCTCTCTGAACGCTTTCTATAAGCTTCTGGGGTTAACTGAAACGAGCGCAATATGCTGCTCTTTACCGTGGCATAATCCTGGCACTCTTCCAGTGACAATTGGGTGTATGCCTCCCTGGCTGCACCGGTCAATCTTAACTGGACCAGCTGGGCCCATTCCTCCTGTGGCCACTCCTTGATACTGGCTACTTTTTCAAAGTGCTCGAAAAAGCTCTCTGCCTCTTCGGGAACAAACAAGGGAATGTCCTTCTCCCTAACCCTAACATCTGGTGGGTGTGATACCTGGGTGGTGCTCTCTGGCAACCCATGTTCAATCCTTTGCTCAGCCAAGGTTCTATTCGCTTCTATCTGCATTTGTTTTGTTCTCTCTTTTTCTTTTTCGACTTGGGCTTTTTCTTTCTCCTGTTCCAACTCCAGTTCCTTACTCTGGTTTTCTCTTTTTCTTTCTCCACCTCTAGTCTTGCTTTCTCTTTTTCTATTTCCAGTCTGGTTTTTCTTTTTCCTTCTCTGCTTCATTTTTCATCTGGAGTTCTAATTTCATCTTTTCCAGCTGGAACTGTCTCTCCTTGTCCTCTCGTTGTTGCTGCATCTGGAGCTCTAACTGGAATCTCTCCAAGCTCCTATTTCGGCTACTCCTGCTACTGCGGCTACTCTTGCTGCTCCTACTCGATCCCTGGGATCTCACTTCATCCTGCCCATCATCCTCCTTTCCACTTTCAGCTCCTTTTTGGGCTCCTTGCTCTGCCGCTTCATTTTTGGCTCTTAACTGCCTCAGGATCTCATCCTTCATCCCAGCTACTTTAGATGCTTTCAACCTAAGGCCACATTTTTCTGCTATTTGTTTCAATTGATCCCTCGTGCAACCTTCCAAGTCCTCAGGCTTGCCTGACTCCACAAACGCTTGCACCTTATCCATCTTTGTCCTGTGAGTCTTCCCAAGAGAGAGAGTATACACCTGCGGTCACACAGTTTATCTCAGCAGGGTGTACAAATCCACTCTTGGACAGGGTGTGGGTGTGTCAGTTCACTCTCCCGGACAGGCCCCCAATTTATTATAGACTGTGGGTTGGTTGGTGTTGTCGTCGTTGATCCTTCTCTATGGACAACCCAACCCACAACTCGGCAGAGTGCTTATACTAGGAGATCACCCTTGGCGCTTCTGGCTCTTGGAGAGGGGCTCAACGTCACACGTTTAGGGGATGCGGCTCCAACACTTAGCCTCGTTGTCACGTGCACACACCCACTCGAGCCGCTGTGACTCCCCACTCTCTCCTTATGAGATATGATCTCCTCAATCCCCTATGACTTACTAGTATTACCTCCTACCCTGTCCACGGCAGTGGTTCTTGGTTCTTTCTCTCTCTCTCTCCTTCTTTACTACCTCCTGGGAAGCCTCACTAGGACAAGGGCAAACACCAGCAAATTGTGACACATTTACTGGACAAAGCACATACACGATACATACACACATATTAATAATGAATCCTATACTCTATAATATCACAATCAGGTTGCACTCCAACACCATCAGAACTCTATTATCAGCTTATCAAGTGGTATCCTATCTCCTGGTTCACCACCTGATACTATCAACCTCCTCAAGTTGATCAAGCCTACATACACTGTTGCACCATCAGCAAGATAACATATATATAGAAAATCAGCATTTGAATGCAATAACATATACCAGTATAAATGTTCATTGATACTTCAGTATAAAAAACTCCTTGACATAAGAATGCCAACAGTCACTCACCTCTCACTGCGTCTTGCACGCTAATGACAACCAAACACTATCAACTCCCTATAAGTAATCCACCAGAACTTCCCCTTCCACCTCTGGAAGTTCACTACCCTAATATCCTTAGGTTCTTCCGGGCTTCACTACCAGGATCCTCTGCAGCTCCTCCAGGCTGCTATCATGAAGTTTCCTTGAGCAACTACGGTGCTTCACCCTTCTGCTAGGGTCCTCCACAGCTCTCTTGGCTGCTACACCATGAAGTTTCCCCGAGCAACTATGGTGCTTCTCCACCTCTACAGAAGCACGTGACACTCCTCTTCACTGCTGCTTCTCCTCACAGCTCGAGGTCCTCTGCTCCACTACCTTGGAGTCTCATCAGCTTCATCTGCTGGCTTCGAAGTTCTCAGCAACTTCTTCCCCAAAAGACAAACCTGCAACCCATCGACACTCCAATAAAATGTTCCCCTTTAACACATAAACAAAAATAACCACACAATATGCTTGCCTCAAACCTCTATCTGTTCTCTACATACAGTGAGAGTGGACTCCCCCGTTTTGGGCGGGTCCATACTCCACCTCGCCTGGCGGCGGTCCTCACTCGCTGGGAGGGTCTTCCTCCGTCAAGAGCCAGGCTCCCTCAGTCGTCCGCCAGCGCTCAGAGGGGGCGGACGTCGCTCCGTGCTCCTCCCTCTTCACTCTCCTATTTCAGGCTTTCTGCCTTATTAAAACATGTCTAACTTATAAATAAACATTGCTACCGTCGCTGGGCACACGACCAACTACAAGTGATCACTATGAACTGGCGTATATCGTGCTTACCACAGATTAACTGATCGAGGGCGCTTTTCCTCTGACGGCGTCTGGTCAGGGCGCTCCACACAGCCCACGAAAATGCCTCTGAGTAGCTTATTAAACTCTGCTCGTCGACCAGGACTTGATACCACAACGTTCCCAGCTCGGTTCCACAGCTGGCACGTCTACACACTTCTCTTCTCTTCGAGATATATCACTAGGGGTTCCCTTCTGGCGGGAGCTCAAATGGAGCGCGGCTTCCCCCTGCGATGTCTGGCACTCAAGTGAGGTCAAGGTCCTCCGGAAGCGAGCCTCACGCCTCCAGCAAAATGTCCACATCTCCTCGCCAGTCATTTATCTGTTTTCTTCTTCATTGCCCATGATCTAAACTGTTATACATATCCAAGCAACTATTTTACATATGCGTTATCACTTCAATATTCGCTAGACCTTCTAATCAGGTCAGGCTTGACGAATAACTCTCAAGGAGGGAGACTCGTTTCTCCTGTAGGCTGAGATCATAACACTATACACACTGTTATCACTTCACACGGTTATCATTACACACTGTTATCACTACACACTGTTATCACTACTCACTGTTATCACTTCACATTGTTATCACTACACACAATTATCACTACACACTGTTATCACTTCACACGGTTATCATTTCACACGGTTATTACTGCACACTGTTATGACTTCACGCTGTTATCACTTTACACTGTTATCACCACACACTGTTATCACTACTTACTGTTATCACTTCCACTGTTATCACTGCACACAGTTATCACTACACACTGTTATCACTTCACACGGTTATCACTTCACACGGTTATCAATACACACACTATCACTACACACGGTTTTCTATACACACTGTTATAACTTCACACGGTTATCACTACACTGTTATCACTACATTCTGTTATCACTTCACACTGTTATCAATTCACACGGCTATCACTGACACATCTATCATTACACTGTTATAATACACACTGTTATCACTACACACTGTTATCACTCACACTGTTATCACTTCACACGGATAACCCTTCAAACCGTTATCACTTCACACGGTTATCACTACACACGGTTATCATACACACTGTTATCACTACATACGGTTATCGCTACACACTTATCACTTCACACGGTTATCACTACACACTGTTACACTTCACACGTTATCACTACACACGGCTATCGCTACACCGGTTATTATACACACTTATCACTCATACGGTTATCACTACACACTGTTATCACTACACACTGTTATCACTACCACTGTTATCACTTCACACGGTTATCACTACACACGGTTATCACTACACACGTTATCATCACACGGTTATCACTACACACTGTTATCACTACACACTGTTATCACTCACACGGTTATCACTACACTGTTATCACTTCACACTGTTATCACTACACTGTTATCACTACACACTGTTATCACTCACACGGTTATCACTACACACTGTTATCACTTCACACGGTTATCTCTTCACACGGTTATCACTGCACACTGTTATGACTTCACGCTGTTTCACTTACACTGTTATCATCACACACTGTTATCACTTCACACAGTTATCACTACACACTGTTATCACTACACACTGTTACCACTTCACACGGTTATCACTACACACTGTTATCACTACATACTGTTATCACTACACACTGTTACCACTTCACACGGTTATCACACACACTGTTATCACTACAAACTGTTATCACTACACACTATACCACTACACACTGTTATCACTTCACACGATTATCACTATTCACTGTTATCACTACACACTGTTATCACTACACACGGTTATCACTACACATGTTATCACTACACACGGTTAGTGTGTAGTGATAAGCTACAGGGTTATCACTATCCAGGGGACCCCTGGATGCCCCTGGCTAGGTCACGAGGCCCTCAGGTGCCAGGTCCAGAAGCCTCCAGGGGCCAGGTCCCGTGGCCTCCAGGGGCTAGGTCTAGGGGCCTCCAGGGGCCAGGTCCAGGGGCCTCTAGCGGCCTCCAGGGAATAGGTTCCGGGACCAGGTCCAGAGGCCTCCAGGGGCTAGGTCCCGAAACTTTCAGCGGCCAGGTCCAGGGGGCATCCAGGGGCCAGGTTCAGGGGCCTCCAGGGGCCAGGTCCCGAGGCTTTCAGGGGCAAGGTCCCGGGGCCTCCAGGGACAAGGTTCAGAGGCCTCCAGGGGCCAGGTCCAGGGGCTTCCATGAGCCCAGGTCCAGGGGCATCCAGGAGCCAGGTCGAGGGGCCTCCAGGGGTAAGGTCCAGGGGCATCCAGGAGCCAGGTCCAGGGCCTCCAGGAGGCCAGGTCCAGGGGCCTCCAGGAGCCAGGTCGAGGGGCCTCCAGGGGCCAGGTCCAGGGGCCTCCAGGAGCCAGGACCAGGGGCCTCCAGTAGCCAGGTCGAGGGGCTTTTAGGGGCCAGGTCCAGGGGCCTCCAGGGGCAAGGTCCAGGACACTTATACCGCCGCTAAAATGACGCTGGCTCTCCCAATAACTTTTAATATCTTAGATAATAAATATTAGTTAGGGGGAAAGTTTATTTGCACATTATTAATCAGATGAACTTAATGGGTATAGTGGAGTTGAGGTGGTTAAAGGTAGGGTAGTTGTTGTGTGTTGTTCTTGTTGTTTCAGACTCAGCAACTAAGAACATAAGGGTGCATGTGGCACGAATAAAGGGCTGTACGCAAATTGTGAAGAGTTGAGTTGGTAAATGGTAGGGAAGGTGGTGAAGGTTAGGGATGGTGGTGAAGGGTAGGGGTTGTGGTGAAGTGTAGAGTAGTAGTAGTGAAGGTAGGGAAGGTGGTTAAGGGTAGGGAAGATGGTGAAAGGTAGGGAAGAAGGTGAAAGTTAGGGGTGGTAGTGAAGGATAGGGAAGGTGGTGAAGGGTAGGGAAGGTGGTGCGGGGTAGGGAAGGTGGTGAAGGGAAGGGAAGGTGGTGAGGGGTAGAGAAGGTGGTGAAGGGTAGGGAAGGTGGTTAAGGGTAGGAAGATGGTGAAGGGTAAGTGAGGTTGTGAAGGGTAGGGAAGGAGGTGAAGGGTAGGGAAGGTGGTGAAGGGTAGAGAAGGTGTTGAAGGATAGGGAAGGGGTGAAGGGTAGGGAAGATTATGAAGGGTAGGGAAGGTGGTGAATGATAGGGAAGAGGTGAAGGATAGGGAAGATGGTGAAGGTTAAGGGTGGTGGTGAAGGATAGGGAAGGTGGTGGAGGGTAGGAAGGTGGGAAGGATAGGGAAGGTGGTGAAGGGTAGGGAATGTCGTGAAGGTTAGGGAACGTGGTGAAAGTTAGGGGTAGTGGTGAAGGGTAGAGAATTTTGTGAAGGGTAGGGAAGGTGGTTGAAGAGTAGGGGAGGTGATGAAGGGTAGGGAAGGTGGTGAAGAGTAGGGAAGGTGTTGAAGGGTAGGGAATGTGAAGGGTAGGGGAGGTTGTGAAGGGTAGGGAAGGTTGTCAAGGGTAAGGAAGGTGGTGAAGTGGAGGGAAGGTTGTGAAGGTTAGGGGGGAGGGGAAGGGTAGGGACGGTGGTGAAGGGAAGCGATGATGGTGAAGGTTAGGGTAGGTGGTGAAGGTTAGGTGTGTTGGTGAAGGATAGGGAAGGTTGTGAAGGGTAGGGGTGGTGGTGAAGGGTAGGGAAGGTGGTGAAGGGATAGGGAAGGTGGTGAAGGGTAGGGAATGTGGTTAAGGGTAGGGAAGTTGGTAAAGGGTAGGGGAGGTGAATAGTAGGGGAGGTGGTAAAGGGTAGGGAAGGTAGTGAAAGAGAGGGGAGGTGGTGATAGGGTTGGGAAGGTGGTAAAGGGTAGGGAAGGTGGTGAAGGGAGGGAAGGTTGTGAAGGGTAGGGAAGGTGGTGAAGGATTAGGTAGGAGGTGAAGTTAGGGAAGGTGGTGAAAGGTAGGGAAGGTGATGAGGGGTAGGGAAGGTTGTGAAGGTTAGAGAAAGTGGTGAAAGTTAGGGAAGGTGATGAAGGATAGGGAAGGTTGTGAAGGGTAGGGAGCGTAGTGAAGGGTAGGGAAGGGTGGTGAAGGGTAGGGGAGGTTGTGAATACTACATGCTGTTATCACTACACACTGTTATCACTTCACACGGTTATCACTACACACTGTTATCAATTCACACTGTTATCACTTCACACTCTTATCATGCACACTGTTATCACTTCACACTGTTATCACTACACAGTTATCACTACACACTGTTATCACTTAACACTGTTATCACTTCACACGGTTATCACTACACACGGTTATCACTACATACGGTTATAACTACACACTGTTATCACTGCACACTGTTATCACTTAACACGACTAGCCCTTCAAACCGTTATCACTTCACACGGTTATCAATACACACACCTATCACTACACACGGTTATCTATACACACTGTTATAACTTCACACGGTTATCACTACACACTGTTATCACTACATTCTGTTATCACTTCACACTGTTATCAATTCACACGGCTATCACTGCACACATCTATCATTACACACTGTTATCAATACACACTGTTATCACTACACACTGTTATCACTGCACACTGTTATCACTTCACACTGATAACCCTTCAAACCGTTATCACTTCACACGGTTATCACTATACACGGTTATCACTAACACACTGTTATCACTACATACGGTTATCGCTACACACTTATCACTTCACACGGTTATCACTACACACTGTTGACACTTCACACGGTTATCACTACACACGGCTATCGCTACACCCGGTTATCTATACACACTTATCACTTCATACGGTTATCACTACACACTGTTATCACTACACACTGTTATCACTACTCACTGTTATCACTTCACACTGTTATCACTACACACATTTATCACTACACACTGTTATCACTTCACACGGTTATCACTTTACACTGTTATCACTACACACTGTTATCACTTCACACTGTTATCACTTCACACGGTTATCTCTTCGCACGGTTATCACTGCACACTGTTATGACTTCACGCTGTTATCACTTTACACTGTTATCATCACACACTGTTATCACTTCACACAGTTATCACTACACACTGTTATCACTACGCACTGTTACCACATCACACTGTTATCACTACATACTGTTATCACTACACACTGTATCACTACACACTGTTATCACTACACACTGTTATCACTACACACTGTACCACTTCACACGGTTATCACTACACACTGTTATCACTACATACTGTTATCACTTCACACGATTATCACTATTCACTGTTATCACTACACACTGTTATCACTACACACGGTTAGTGTGTAGTGATAAGCTACAGGGTTATCACTATCCAGGGGACCCTGGATGCCCCAGGCTAGGTCACGAGGCCCTCAGGTGCCAGGTCCAGAAGCATCCAGGGGCCAGGTCTCGTGGCCTCCAGGGGCTAGGTCTAGGGGCCTCCAGGGGCCAGGTCCAGGGGCCTCTAGCGGCCTCCAGGGAATAGATTCCGGGACAGGTCCAGGGGCCTCCAGGGGCTAGGTCCCGAGACCTTCAGCGGCCAGGTCCAGGGGGCATCCAGCGGCCAGGTCCAGGGGCCTCCAGGGGCCAGGTCCGAGGCCTACAGGGGCAAGGTCCCGGGGCCTCCAGAGACAAGGTTCAGAGGCCTCCAGGGGCCAGGTCCAGGGGCTTCCATGAGCCCAGGTCCAGGGGCATCCAGGAGCTAGGTCGAGGGGCCTCAGGGGTGAGGTCCAGGGGCATCCAGGAGCCAGGTCCAGGGACCTCCAGGAGTCAGGTCGAGGGGCCTCCAGGGGCCAGGTCCAGGGGTCTCCAGGAGCCAGGACCAGGGGCCTCCAGTAGCCAGTCGAGGGGCCTGCAGGGGCCAGGTCCAGGGGCCTCCAGGGGCAAGGTCCAGGAAACTTGTACCGCCGCTAAAATGACGCTGGCTCTCCCAATATCTTTTAATATCTTAGATAATAAATATTAGTTAGGGGGAAAGTTTATTGCACATAGTAATGAGATGAACTTAATATGTATAGTGGAGTGAGGTGGCTAAAGGTAGGGTAGTTGTTGTTGTTGTTGTTCTTGTTGTTTCAGACTCAGCAACTGGGAACATAAGGGTGCATGTGGCACGAATAAAGGGCTGTACGCAAATTTGAAGAGTTGAGTTGGTAAATGGTAGGGAAGGTGGTTGAAGGTTAGGGATGGTGGTGAAGGGTAGGGGTGGTGGGGAAAAGTAGGGTAGGTAGTAGTGAAGGTAGGGAAGGTGGTTAAGGGTAGGGAAGATGGTGAAGGGTAGGGAAGAAGGTGAAAGTTAGGGGGGTAGTGAGGGATAGGGAAGGTGGTGAAAGGTAGGGAAGGTGGTGAGGGGTAGGGAAGGTGGTGAAGGGTAGGGAAGGTGGTGAGGTAGGGAAGGTGGTAAAGGGTAGGGAAGGTGGTTAAGGGTAGGGAAGATGGTGAAGGGTAGGTGAGGAGTTGTGAAGGGTAGGGAAGGATGTGAAGGGTAGAGAAGGTGTTGAAGGATAGGGAAGGGAGTGAAGGGTAGGAAGATTATGAAGGGTAGGGAAGTGGTGAAGGATAGGGAAGAGGTGAAGGGTAGGGAAAATGGTGAAGGTTAAGGGTGGTGGCGAGGATAGGGAAGGTGGAGGAGGGTAGAAAAGGTGGTGAAGGGTAGGGAAGGTGGTGAAGAGTAGGGAAGGTGTTGAAGGGTAGGGAAGGTGAAGGGTAGGGGAGGTTGTGAAGGGTAGGGAAGGTTGTCAAGGGTAAGGAAGGTGGTGAAGTGAAGGGAATGTTGTGAAGGTGAGGGGGTGGAGGGAAGGGTAGGGACGGTGGTGAAGGGAAGCGATGATGGTGATGGTTAGGGTAGGTGGTGAAGTTAGGGGTGGTGGTGAAGGATAGGGAAGGTTGTGAAAGGTAGGGGTGGTGGTGAAGGGTAGGGAAGGTGTGAAGGGATAGGGAAGGTGGTGAAGGGTAGGGAATGTGGTTACCGGTAGGGAAGTTGGTAAAGGGTAGGGGAGGTGAATTGTAGGGGAGGTGGTAAAGGGAAGGGAAGGTAGTGAAAGAGAGGGGAGGTGGTGAAAGGGTAGGGAAGGTGTTGAAGGATTAGGAAGGGGGTGAAGTTAGGGAGGTGGTGAAGGGTAGGGAAGGTGATGAGGGGTAGGGAAGGTTGTGAAGGTTAGAGAAAGTGGTGAAAGTTAGGGAAGGTGATGAAGGATAGGGAAGGTTGTGAAGGGTAGGAGCGTAGTGAAGGGTAGGGAAGGTGGTGAAGGGTAGGGAGTGTGAATACTACATGCTGTTTATCACTGACACACTGTTATCACTTCACACGGTTATCACTACACACTGTTATCAATTCACACTGTTATCACTTCAAACTCTTATCACTGCACACATTATCACTTCACACTGTTATCACTACACAGTTATCACTACACTGTTATCACTTAACACTGTTATCACTTCACACGGTTATCACTACACACCGTTATCACTACATACGGTTATAACTACACACTGTTATCACTGCACACTGTATCATTAACACGACTAGCACTTTCAAACCGTTATCACTTCACACGGTTACAATACACACACCTATCACTACAC